>NW_021703766.1:22203002-22430502 GCF_005190385.1 Monodon monoceros | reverse complement strand
TAAGCATGCACAATTGTTCTATGATTCCTCATACTGGTGGGAATAGGTCATATATGTTATTGCTCCCAACAGCTCCTGTAGAAAACTTGTCTTTATACATATTAGGGCATCTTTTGTTAGATTCCTACTTAAAGCTTAGCACTGAGTAAGATTACTAATATATCAGCATATACCCTCTTATATTTAAATATATTAAAAATCTCAATTAGTATATAAGGTATTCCAAGCCTAAAAGAAGTTAAGTGATTTATTGAAGGCCTCCATTGCTAATAAGGTGCAGAGTAAGGAAACAACGCCAAATCTATCTGGGCCAAATCCTGTGCTCTTTCCAAGCTTTGAAAATTTACTTAATTGGAATCAACATGACAGCATTTGAAGCCAATTGTTAGAAAAGCTATTCTCAATACTGATTTTATTTTATTTTTTTTTACAAGATGAAAATTCTGTAACATTACAAATATTACAAAAGGTAAGAACTTGCAATAACAAGGTAATGTTCCAAATTTGATGGTATCTAAAATAAATGTAGCCCACTATATTTATCTCAGAATTATCCTATTTCTTGTTTGTTCACTAACATTCCAAAATGAAACCAATTATGATGCAAATAAAAATTTTACCATAGCCAAAAATATCCCTCCTTAGGTCTCATAAAGAGAATAATGAGAGCTGGAGTTTCTCCTTCTTCACTCAATAAGTGGATCACTTAACAACCCTCTCAATCTTCTACAACACTTTAGGGATTTCAAAGAACTTTCATATAATAATTTGAGTCTCATAACAATCCTATGTGGTAGGCAATGCAGGAAATATTATTCCCATTTTACAGGTGACATGGATGCTCATATAAGCTAGGGTACCTGTCAAAGAACATAAATACATTCATACCTTGAAATTTTATTCAGTATATTCCAAATAACAGTGGTATGTATTACCTCCATACACTAAACATTAGAAAGTTGGTCAATTAATATATTATTGGTTATTGGCATTCCTGTAGCTGGCTTTTTGTATCTATAACTATTGTTTCATTTGCGAGGCAATTTTACTGGCAAGGATTGATGAATCCTCACTAGTACAGTTCAATGGTTAAGGGAAAAATGACAGAATTGTGGATGACAGTGGGAATTTTAAAATGCAGATGGGTAGAATCCTAGAGGAAATGTCTAATGTGTGGAACTCACAAGTGTCTAATCAAGTAGGTTGAACACAGGACCTATGACACACAAAATCAGATAGAGAAGAGTACCATGACCTTATGAAGATAAGTTCTAGTATTAGAGGAAACAGGGGACAGATTCCAACTTTCTGCTGAAAGAAAAGAAAGAGAATATCAGGATCCTAACCAGGTAGACTGATTTCAGTTCTGATAATATCATCATAACCATGATCACCATCACCAATAATTGAATACTTACTTTGAACTAGGTACGTAACTAAACATATCATGTACATCAGACCCTTTAATACCTACAGCCATCTACATGTTAACTTCTAATGTCTCTCAACATTCTCCACAGCATATGTACGGTACTCCTGTGTCATAGCCTCATTGAGGTAGGTAACTATGCGTTACATCATCAAGTTACAGTTAAGGTAACAGAAGTTAAGAATGGTCATGGAACATTTTCAAGTTCCTTCAGTTTCTAAGAGGCAAATTAGGACTCAAAGATATGTTCTTACCTAATGCACCATTGCTGCCGCTTGACACAAGGAAGTAGAGAATTCAGCTATAAACAAAAGCAGCGGCACCTGAATGT
The DNA here is from genome assembly GCF_005190385.1 of Monodon monoceros. NCBI lineage: Eukaryota > Metazoa > Chordata > Mammalia > Artiodactyla > Monodontidae > Monodon > Monodon monoceros. The sequence continues at coordinate 22,428,742 of NW_021703766.1, read as the reverse complement.
TGCAGGCTAGGTGTACACAGTTTGGGTACATACTGAGTTATGTAATTAATTGTGTGGTTGTGGTGTCCTGTCTTAAATGAGTGTACAAGATACTGTATCCAAGGCAATGATTTCAATTCCAGATTCATATCACCCACTTTCACCTGCCCCCACCATGCAACAGTGTAAAAGGAATTAATAAACTGTCCCTATCACTTGTCAGGAATTTTTTAGAATTGAACTTTGGCTGAAGTTCTGGAGTAGAGAATTAATATCTAAAGTCTAGTAAACCTGCATGAGCCAATTACTGGTTTTCTAAATATGACATGCTTTCAAGTAGTAAAGTAAGAAACTCCTTGGGTTATCCACAGAGCTTCTCAATTGAGTAGATGATGTGAGAAATTAAAGTCTGGGCTCTTTAGCCTCTTTCATATAATATTCATTAAGATTTTAAATGCCCATGATAGATTTCTTTGTTACCGTTTCTCATTACCCTTTCTTTATGGTCATTCTTCATTCAATTTTCAGTCTGTGCAACAGTCCTTGCAGCTAGGGTAATTTGAATTAAATTTTCAGCAAGATCTTTTTGTATGTGTGTTTGTGAATTGCTATCAACTTATTTTATTACAATCAAGATATTTTCCATCCACTCTATTCCTCTATCCACTAATTTAGTGAGTTTATCAAAAAAGCAATCAAGTTTGCCTGACATAACGGCGTTCTTTATAAATTTAGCATGGCCCCAGAGAATGTAATCTGCTATTTATTAGCAAAGCAGGCAACAGAAGCATGAACTTTTTTTAAGCCACACTCCTCCAGGGGGCCTCTGCACAGACTGATTTGTGGTTTGAAAGAGGAATCATGGTCTGTTCTCTTTAAAGGCACAGGGTCCCTGAGGCAAGGGGTGAGTCTCCGGAAACTCACATAGAAATTTCATATATATCCTAATGTGAAATCAAAGGCCTTGAAGTGTCATGAACATGGCATCTGAAGTTCTGCAGCTGGTCAGAGCCAAAGCTCACAGTCAGTCTTGTTACAACCCTGGGGGCCCAAAAGGTCCTGCCATCTGCTACACATTTTAAGCATTAACCTTTTAATTGGCTTCATCATAATTTTTTCTCGGACCTATTTAGCTAATTTTCTTAAAAAAAAAACTAATTTTGTTAAATGAATTCTGAAATCCCCCCTTTTTTCCTCTGTTTGTATTAGAATAAGGAAGGACATAATTAAATAAATGCAAATAAATAAAGCATGTAAAAAACTCCTGTAAATCAAGTCAGTTTAAATGTAGATTAAATGAAATAGTTCTATGAAAGAGCCTGAAAAATTAAAGTATTCTTTCTCCAAACTTAGCCAGTAGAGGGATTATTTGTTTGAATACAAAATTTGGAGTTCCACTCACATAGATTCTGATTCATTGAGTTAAGAAATAGTCATTTTTCTTTTAAAATCATCTCTTGAGGTGAATTTGACAAAGATGACCCTAAAGCTACACTTTGAGGAAACAAACTTGTTTTGAAGTACTACTGAACTGGAAGAAATTGTTAATATTAATTATTAAATTTTAATTTTAGTATTACCAATTCTAAACATTATCTCTGTGTTCACTCAAGCTTGTATATATGTGTATTGATCATACCTTTTCTGCTGTGGTAATGTAATTGTTAACATTTATATATTCCCACGACATCCTATTAAAAGTGTGACATGCCTGACAGTCATGGACATAATTTCTACTGTCATTCTTTTGGTCAGAACCCAGACACATGGCCCCAACCTATTTTCAATGGAGAATGGGATATATAATCTTCCTCTGAGCCTGGGAGGAAGATTGGTGAGTAATCCTTCCCAGTGTCCACCAACATCCTGAAATAAACTAGATCTATACATTCCTAAAACTAAACTCTAACCCAGGCTCCGAGTATGAAGGAAAATATGGAAGAACTAGAGAATCATGAAATACTGTCCTTGCAATACCCTTTAGAAATAATTTAGTCAGATGTCAGCATTTTAATAATGAGAATATTTTTCTATGCTCAGGAGCCCAAGTGTGGAAAAATAATAAATATCATAAAGTTTTTTAAAAAAGCAGAAAAAGATACCCAAGTCCTTTGACTAAATATATGTATTCTTTCAAACAGGGCATAATTATATACCCATTCAAAGTAGACAACTTAAAAAAATTAAACCTTGTTTCTAAATCTGCAAATACCTGGGAAATGTTTAAGAGCTCATGTTCCTATAACAAAATAATTTGATTCTGTAATCTCTTTGTGGTTGTTTGAAATCTATAAAGGCATATTTATTTTCCAGTAAATGGGCACTTATGAGAGAAAGCAATGGACCATTGTCTTAGTCAGTTTGGACTGCTATAACAAATTACCAGTGACTGGGTGGTTTATAAACAATGGAATTTTATTTATCACAATTCTGGAGGCTAGAAATCCAAGATCAGGGTACCATGATAGTTGGAATTTGGTGAGGGCACTCTTACAGTTGCAGACTACTGAGTTCTTGTTGTACTCTCACATGGCAGAGAACAGAGAGAGGAAGCAAGCTCTCTTATCACTCTTAAAATGGCACTAATACCCTCAAGACCTCATCTAATTCCTAATTACCTCCCAAAGGTCCCACCTCCAATTCCATCATATTGTCGGAAAGTGTTTCAACATGAATTGGGGGGGACACAAACATTTTGTCCATAGCAACCATGTATCTATTACTTTTGAGTTACACCTACAGGTAACATGATATAATTTTTTTAAAAAATGAATGCATTTAAAGTTCCAGCTCAAACATGTAAAGAACCTCCTATTTTTACAACAAGAAAAAGTTGGACAAACTGAAAATCAACAACTTTTCTCAGACACGTCAGAGACCAAAAGTCTCAGGGAAAACCATCATCACGTAATCTGTAGAAACAGGCACATCCAGAGAAACCTGCTTACCAGGTAGAAGTTGACGGATTCACATACTAGTAAAAACACATAAATAGTTATTTTCATGAATTTCTGGGGCTAAATGTGAACTAGTGTGAGAGTGAGAACTCCTGGGGGCTTCAGTCTTAGGAGGGTCTCCACAATTTCCTGGGCTTTAACCCCAGGAACTTCATCAAATTCTCACCATGGAGGTTCTAGAAAAATGCCCTCCTGGATCTAGCAAGGAAAGAGTAGGAGTAATCACTGTGAAATATACTGAGAGTATTCTCCTTAACAAAGGCCTACTCTTCAGAAGACAGTTCTTTTCCACAGCATTACTCCACCTGAGTGCAGGAAATTCTTCCTACCCTAGTAACCCCTTCCAGTATTCCTGTCTTACCTAAGGGAGGGAAAACACACACACACACACACACACACACACACACACACACACAAACAACTGGGGTGAGGGTTTCAAGGATATAGATTTGGAATGCTGCAGCAAAGAAAAGGAGTAGAGGATGGGGGGTGGGGGAAAGCCATACCTCTAGAGAAACACTTGTGAAGGTCACAGTCCAGAAACACAGGTTGTCTAAAAGACTTAAATTTAATCAGAAGATTATAGAATGCTCTCATTCCTCCCCCACCATACGAAAAGTGATGAGTGTTTATGGATGAAAGAGCTGCAGGACATAGACTATCACTAAGAAGGAGTATTTAGGGAATTCCAAGGGCAAAAGAGGAGAACCCCCTCAAAAAAAAAGAGGAAAACAAACAAGTGATAACAATAATAAAAAAAATTACAGGAATTTGAAGACTCCAGCACATAAAGCTGCATCAAACAATCAAACATTAAATAAAGTGCAAGGCTTGCTGAGGGGCAAAAATAGAAACAAACACAAAAACCAATGTATAAAGAGACAAAGCAATCATCAGAACCAGATTCAGATATGATATATCTCACAAGGGGCAGGAGGGAAGAATAGGAGATACTCTGTTATAAGGGTCCTGCACTAAATGTGAGGCAGTAGAGTGGTATTTAAAGGTGCTCTTAGATTCTGTAAAGCTATATATTGTAAACTATCAGCAATTGCTTAAAAAATAGATAACTAACTAAATAACTAAATGAATAAAACAAGTATAGTTAATACACCAAAACATATACTAAGATGGAAGCATATAAAATGCTCAATTAAAATGAGAGAAAGCAGAAAAAGGAGAAGAGAGAATAAACTAATGGACACGATTAGAAAACAATTAGAAACATGATAGATATTAATCTAACTATATCAACAGTGAATTTAAACACAAATAGTCTTAAAACACAAATTAAAAGATAGAGATTGTCCTATTGGACTACAAAAATCAGAACAAAAACAAAATCCAAGTAAAAATCCACTTAATGTAAATATTCAGATAAGGTAAAAGTAAAGGCATGGAGCAAAACATATCCGGCTTGCCTTAATCAAAAGATAGTTAGGGTAGCTATACTAATTTCAGAAAAGCAGACTTCAGAACGAAGAAGATTATTAAACATATAGAGGAGCACTACATGACAATAAAGAGGTCAGTTCTCTAAGAAGACATAATGACTCCAAGTGTGTATGCACCTAACAGCAGAGTGTCAAAATACATAAAGCAAAAACTGGTAGAATTAAAAACAGAAATAGACAAATTCACTAAGTGAATAGTTAGTGAATAGTTGGGAGTGAATAGTGAATAGTTGGAGAATTAACAGCTCTCTGTCGATAATTAATAGATAAATCTGGCAGAAAATCTGTAACAATATAGAAACCTGAACAGCACTATCAGTCAAATTAACATTTCTAGAATACTCCATCCAACAACAGCAAAATACACATTCTTATCAATCTTACATAGAACAGTCACCAAGATAAAACACATTCTGTTCCATAAAAAGACATGAACAAGTTCAAGAGAATAGAAGTCATACAAAGTATGTTCTCAGACCACAATGAAATTAAACAACAACAACAAAATCCATAAAAGAAAGATAGCTGAAAAAACCCTCAACTATTTGGAAATTTAATACACTTTTAAATAACTCTTGGGTCAAAGAAAAAGTCTCAAGAGAAATTATTTTGAACTTAATAAAAATGAAAACACAGCTTTTCAAAATGCAAAATGCAGTAAAAGTGGTGTTTAGAGGGAAATTTAGAGCATTGAATTACTATATTAGAAAAGAATAAGGATCTCAAATAATCTAAGCTGCAACCTTATGAATCTAGAGAAGGAAGAGCTAATAAAGCCTAAAGCAAGCTGGACAAGAACTTCAAATTAGAGCAGAAATCAATGAAATTGAAAATAAGAAAACTATAGAGAAAAATCAGTGAAACCAAACCTGATTAATCTTTGAAAAGCTCAGTAAAATTGGCAAATCTTTACCCATGCTAACAACAAAAAAACTATAGAAGACACAAATTACTAACGTTAGAAATGGAAGAGAGACCATCACTACTCATGTCTTAGACATTAGAAGAATGAAAATGAAAATTCTATGAACTCTTGTGTTTAAAATTTTTATAATTTAGATGAAATGGATCAATTTCTCAACACAATCTACCAAAACTCACACAATGGAGATATAGATAAACAATGGAGAAATATTCCATGTTCATGCGCTGGAAGACTCAATACTGTTAAATGTCAGTTATTCCCAAGTTCATGTACAGATTCAACAAAATCCCAATTAAAATGCCAGCAAGCTATTTTGTAGACATTGATTAAATGATTCCACAATTTATATAAAAGGACAAAAATCTATAATAGTCAACAGAATACTGAAGAAGAAAACCTAAGTTGGAGGACTTATATTCCACAACTGTAGACTTATTATAAAGACTCCGTAATCAAGACAGTGTGGTATTAGTGGGAAAAACACACACATACACACACACACATAGATTAGCAGAACAGATTATGAAGCCCCACAAATATAATCAACATATTTTTGACAAAGACACACTCCCTCCCTCTGATGACCCTTCCTCCCTTCCTTCCTTCTTTTCTTTCCGTTTCTGTTTAATCTTCATTCTATATAAAAGTATTTTAAAATTTATCCCTACTATTACTTCTACTTCAACTTCTAGTGCTACTTTTAAATAATTTAGATGTGAGGAGTCTAACTTGGATATAATTATGATTTTTAAATATTTTAACATGGGAAATGTATATTTTATAAATTAAACAATTGTTAAAGTTTATACATTTTAATCATAGAGAGATCATGAAAAAATTTAGAAGTATTATTTTGCATATGTGAATTCAAAACAATCAGTTACATATAAAAGAAAACTGGTTATAATTCTTGACTTATTAAATCATTGTTTTGAAGACACAGGATTATTGTATTTGTGTTGAAATACTGAGAGATTATCACAATCCCTAGTGAATAGTTTCGTTGAATAAATGTTAGTCTTATAAAAGTAAAAACAAAGTAGTACAGAATTTTAGAATTAATTTAGATTATTAGTTATGAGTAGTTATTTACATTGTTACTCTGTTTTGGGAATTTACAGTATTTATCACCAAGTTAGATTTGTATTCTTTTATAAGCTTTAGTTTAGACTAAGATAGCATCCCTTTATGATGAAGGAATGGTTTGTGTTTTATGATGTGCTTTATCATCATACATTTCTTCTAAGTATTACTCTAATATTTTGTGACATTATTGTTTCCCTCTCCATTTCACAAAAGGTGAATCAGAACTTCAGAGAAGTTAAGTCGTCTAGTACAAATAGCTACCGTCTTTGTTCGGTTGGACTGCCATAACAGAATACCATAGATTGGGTGGCTTAAACAACAGAAGTTTATTTCTCACAGTTCTGGAGGCTGAGAAGTCCAAATCCAGGTGCTGACAGATTCATGGTCTGGTGAGGGCTCACTTGCTCTGTCCTAACATTGTGGAAGGGGTGAAGGAGCTCTTTTATCAGGGCACTGATCCTATTCATGAGGGTTCCACTCTCATGACCTAATCACCTCCCCAAGTCTCCACCTCCAAATATCATCTCATTGGGGATTAAGTTTCAACATATGAATTCTGGGGGGACCCAAACATTCAGTCTATAGCAGGTATATTGCATCAGGATTAGATTTATATCTTAGCTCTTTGGGCTAAGGCACAATATATTCCAATTAGGCTTGAAGATATCTGGTTAGAATGGTAAACAACTATAGAAGGAAAACCAAACAAATCATCAACTTTTAAACTGACAAGCTGGTATACATCTGACTTCTGGTTTACATCAAATTCATCGTGAGAAGATAGTTTATCCTTTTATTTGAATTCTGAGAGTTTTTCTATCATCTGCTATTTTGCATGGATGAATGATTTCAAAATAACACACTGTATCTATCATACGTACCACTTTTTATGGGTTGCCTGAGGTATTCAGTACTCTAATGATTTTAGACCAAGTAAAATATAGACATAATAACATTAGAAACAGATGGTTTCCTATATGATCTTTTGATTAAATCAGAAAATGATATTATCATGCTTTCTTAAAAGTCCACTTATTTTTTTAAAGAAATCCCAGTCTAATAACAAATCCTTTTTGTCATTTCCAATGAACACTTTGGTACCAGTTGTGTCACCATAACCGCATTACATTTTGTTTTTATTACGTTACATGAATGATTTACAACCAGTTATTTGATGCTAGTCCAATTATTAAAATTAGATGGGCGTCATGTAACACTATAATGTATTTTGTGAGTGTTGGTAGAAAAGAACAATATAAACACTAACTAAGGATATATATTTTTACATGTTTTTCAACGTCTTCAAATGCTGTATTCTCAAAGGTATGTTTTAAAATACAATATAAAATTTCAGTATCCTTCATGGAATTTCAGGCACTATAGTGCCTGACACAGATTATTTGGCACATTTCAAATCAACTTGCAGATGTAGTCAGATAACATTTGGGAAATAAAAACAACACAGTTACTGGTTTTTAATAGTTCTCCCTCTTTCCAGAATTTACTTGATTCCTAGAGAACACACACACAAGAATACATGCTATCTTTTTTACTCAGTTTATCCCCTATAGCTTTCTGAGAGATATCATAGTGTCCATTACCTTGCTGAGTTTAAGTGCTATCAATAAAATCATCTCTACCTACACTACAAAAAAGAGAAAAAGAAAGAAAGAATGAAAGAAGATGCATACTCTCCCAAAGGCAAGCTTAGCTTCAAATATCTTTGGAATAGCTTTTGTGTTAGAGCAACAACCATTCTCATGTGTCTATTTAAAGCCCTAGTCACTCCATGGATATATAGTGAAGTTTTATACATCACAACTCAGATGTAAAAAAACAAAGGCTATTTGCTCTCATCTTGCTCTCTATCTCCCAGTCCATTTTCTGTTTGAGATGACAGGAAAAGTGCAAATTTAAAATTGTAGGGTATTCTGAATTTTGGTTATTTTGATTTTTTTTTATTGCTTCTCAATCCATTTATTTATTTATTTAATCACTTAGTCAATTATTTATTTACATCATTACTGATCTGTAAGTAATTATTTATTCTCTGCTCTTATTCCAACACCATAGCTCTTTATTGTATTGCTTTTTTTTTTTTCCCCCCCCCAGATCTGCTTACTGGGGACTCTTTCAGGTTGGCTCCTGACTCCTACTAACATACTTTCATTTTTAAAGCTTTTTATTTACTGGTAAAACAAGAAGATGCAGGCTTAAGCTCAGTTTGTACTTTTTCTTGTCCTAATTCTATGATCAATGTATTCCGAAAGGAGTCTTTGTTTCTTTTATTAGAGAATGGTATTCAGAAGCCATGATATAGACATTGGGCATGCTCAGTGCTTCTGAGGTGTCACTGCTTCTAGGCCCTCCAAGGGAATACAGTTAGGAAAAATATGTATGTATACACATATATTTATACACACATATCAATATTTGTTTTTCATTTCTTTATATATCTATTAAATAAATGAATTCATATTGATATATATGACCGTAATTCATAAGCACAGTATTCATTCTAACATTCCCCTTACTTATATGATGTCTTTCTCTGACAGTGAGGAATCTAGCTACATTATATAGAAATCAGTAGCTACATTATATTCACTTCTTAAAAACACAGGATAAAAATAAATCCATTTCAGAATTTCTAAATAGTAGCCTGTGATAAACACATTTTACATATATTAGAATGTTTATGTGCAACTCCTTTTGTCATTAGTCTTACGTATTTTGACAAAACTTGCTTTTTCAAAGTTATTTAGGTTAGTGCCTATCTTCTTCACCTCTTCAAATATGCCATCTATTTGTAATACAATTAGATGCATTTTTCACAGTGGGTTTGATCCCTGGTTGGGGAACTAAGATTCCACATGCCTCAGGGCAACTAAGCCCGCACGCCACAACTACTGAGCCTATGCACTCTAGAGCCTACGTGCCACAACTAGGGTGCCAGCAACTACTGAGCCCGTGTGCTGCAACTACTGAGCCCGTGACACAACTAGAGAGAAGCCCGCACACCACAATGAAAGATCCCACGTGCCACAATTAAGACCCAATGTGGCCAAATAAATATTTTTTTAAAAAGCAATGAAAAAGATGACCATAATATTTTCTAGCTCTTTCCAGTATGAGGTGGAGTCTGTTTTCCTTAAACTTGAATCTGGGCTAGCTTTGTTACTTGCTTTGGCCAATTCAAATGGAAAATGGTGGTCTTAGGCCTAAAGAGACCTTGCAACTTCCAGTCCTGATGCTCATGGGAACTCTACAACCACCACTATGTTCATGAATCCAGGCTAGTCTGCTATATCATGAGTGACATATGGCCTAGTTCTCCCCTTCCCTGGCCAGTAGTCAGCCAGTTGCCAGCCAATTGTCAGATACATGAATGAGGCTTTTGACCATTGGCTAAAGGCAAATGCATGAGTCAATCCAGCCAAAATCAGCAGAAAAACTGTCCAACTGAGCACAGCCAAATTGCAAATCCACAGAATTGACCTAACGGATGGATGGTAGTTGTAAAAGATTCTTTCATTTCCTCCTTTTTCCTCTATTTTCAACATAAAGAACTAGAAGGACTTTTCTCCTGCTATTTGATTATAAATCCCTTATATCTTCTTCTTTCTTTGTCTATTGCTCTTCTCTCTTGATCAGTGAGACAAAATATTGTAATATTGACAACTCTGGTATTTATTCCCAGAGCCTTCTTTCAAGACAATTGATTCACTCTAGACAAATCTATATATAAAACTTAAAATTCAGACATTATCAGTGGACCATTTGTTTGAACTTGATGCCCCAAAGCAGTAAAAGCATTGATTCCAATGGTGGAGAAATCTGGAAATTCATAGACTAATGATCCAAGGAGCATTAATTCAATGTCACATAAGTATTACACATTTTATCATTTACTAACCACAGTGATTCCTCGTAATCTTTTTCAGTTATATCCATCACTAATTCATAACTTGCCATTCTACTCTCTCCTAACTTGATCTTGACTTAGCCTGTTGTAGATATTTATTCTTAGTTTTACATTGAACTCTCTGAAGTGATTCATAGTTACCAGGGTATTTGTTGATGACAATATTTTCTCCATTTATAATTGACGCTTCTTTACAACAAATATTTGGAAACTTTTATTATTGCTTTTCTTCTATTTGATAAAAATTCCTTAAGCAGAACATATTTTGTTTTATCTAAAAAGGTGTAAGTGAAAGGAGAAGCGGTTGTTAGTTCTCTAGTACTTTGTCAAGGGAGTAAACTTTACAAATATCTACTCAGTTTCTGCTATGAAATTTTCCTTTAAAGTCTCATTAACTTTAGGGTAAAGTCCTCACTGTGAAACCCTATAGCATCAGAATGGTGACAAACTTAGGAACATAACTAGTCCCATCTCATTACACTAAAGCATCAAAAGCACATTCACTCCCCCACACATACAGAGAGTGACATATATGCATCCATTTTATTGTGGTGCCCTTCTCTGCCTTGTCTTATTTGACAAGGTCTATCCATATTTTCAAGATAGATTTTTTACTCTCCTCTTTGACTTTTCCAGGCTCACAATGAACTATTTCTTTGTGATATCAGAACATTTGCACATAGCTTTATAAATTCATAATGTGTGGCATGATAATTGTCCTTTTACATGTTAAATTCATTCAAGGACAGAGGCCTTGTCATATTATTCTTCATTTAGGTAGTACCTGAAGTCCTGTTATTTTACAAAGTTACAAGAACCAAGGCCATGACTACCTTGCTTTGGACTCTCTTCCCATCATTTAACATAGGTATTGACACTTAATAAAAAATCAAATACTTGATAATTGAATTAGTTTGTGTATAATGTATATACGAAATGAGCAAAACACAGAAAATACAGCACCTGCTTCATGAAACTAATGGATCCTTGATGAAGAATAAATATCAAAACAGAAGATTTCTTTACAAAATAAAAACAGATCCTCAATTATAAAGCCATTGAGAAAATGTATTAAGAGTGTCATTTTTTTTTTTCCAGCTTCACCAGAACAAGAACAGGGTTCTCTCTTGTTCTTTTTTCTTTTTTTAACATCTTTATTGGAGTATAATTGCTTTACAATGGTGTGTTAGTTTCTGCTTTGTAACAAAATGAATCAGCTATACATATACATATATCCCCGTATCTCCTCCCTCTTGCATCTCCCTCCCACCCTCCCTATCCCACCCCTCTAGGTGGTCACAAAGCACTGAGCTGATCTCCCTGTGCTATGCAGCTGCTTCCCACTAGCTATGTATTATACATTTGGTAGTGTATATATGTCCATGCCACTCTCTCACTTCGTCCCAGCTTACCCCCCTTCCCACTCCGTGTCCCCAAGTCCATTCTCTACATCTGCGTTTTTATTCCTATCTTAAAAAAAAAAAGGTTCTGAAGAACCTAGGTGCAGGACAGGAATAGAGTTTCATTTTTAAAAGAGAATTATCTAAACATAGCATATGAAACCTTAGTAATACTTGGGTATAATTAATCAAGTGTAGTACTCTAGTGAAATAAAAACAAAATCAAAATACACACACATCACTTTAAATAGAAATATATATCATAGAGCTAAGACATATTACCTTAAAATGTTCCCTAAAAATCTTAATACATGGGCAAGAAATATTGAGGGCATATCACATTAATTGTAGACATTATCTTATAATGAAGTGGATTTTAGCATTATCTTCTCTCACTCCATACACATTATTGGTAAAGACTGATCAGAATATGCTGTCCTCAGTAGCAGAGAATTATTATTAAGTTCATGGAGCAGTCATATTTTATAGTTCTATAATCCTTTGTTCAAGTCAGTTCTTCAGACATTTATTGAACATTTGCTTGGCAGAATGCACTGTATAAGTACTAGATGTTTAGTCTGATTTGAAGACTGAAGAAATAGTGGCTGAACTTTATTTCCAGCTCAGGTATAAGAGACCTGAAAAATTCTAAGCATGAGCCTAAAAATGCTGGTATACTGCAAAATTCTGATAGGTTCTATACCTTTTAAATGTCATCAATAAGAAAGGAATAGCTATCTATGAACAAAGTGTAGGTGGTGGGGAGGGGAAGATGTCCCCAAAACCAAGTATAGACCAGCACAGATATACAATTAAACACGGTTGACAGTGAGGTACATGAACAAATTGGAATTTAAAAGTCAGAGACCATCTGAGATGTGCAGTTATCACGGCTTGGCAAAACAGCCAGACAAAGGAAATTATGAAACATATGCTGGGTTTCAGGTAAGAAGCACAGGCTCTTTATGAAGCACTAGAGCCTTCTCCTTGCAAATATATTCCTGTGTGTGGTTAACTGATTAAGGCTCAAGGATTTGGCATTTATGAATATAAAGGCAAACATTAGAGGTCAAACAAAAATATGATTAAAATTAGCAAAACTGGGACTTCCCTGGTGGCACAGTGGTTAAGAATCTGCCTGCCAATGCAGGGAACATGGGTTTGATCCCTGATCCGGGAAGATCCCACATGCCGCGGAACAACTAAGCCCTTGTGCCACAACTACTGAGCCTGTGCTCTAGAGCCCACGAACCACAACTACTGAAGCCCGCGTGCCTAGAGCCCGTGCTCCGCAACAAGAGAAGCCACCACAATGAGAAGCCCGCGCACCGCAACGAAGAGTAGCACCTGCTCGCGGCAACTAGAGAAAGCCCGCACGCAGCAACAAGGACCCAACAGAGCCAAAACTAAATAAATAAAATAAATAAGTTTTTAAAAATTTAGCAAAATGCCAACATAGAATCTTGGAACAAATATCCTATTGCAGGTGTTAGATTACAGTGGATGCTCTATTGTTCTCACCAATTGAACACAGAAATAGAAATTACCTGGCATAAAAAATGCAGGAATTAAAAATTTCCCCATGAGATCACTTAGTGCATATTTTCTACTTGCCTGATTTTTATGCCCCTATATTTGGGAAAAAAACTATGGTTTTCACTACCAGTCTAACAACTTACCTACTCTCAGCCCATGGAGTTTGAGATAGGCTTCCTCCCCATCCCATCCCCACCCCACTTAAGAGAATTACATGACCCACACTTGAGGAATCAAAATCTGATTCAGGCAGAGACATACGTGCTGAAATAGTCCAGTGCTATAGACTAAATGTTTTTGTTCCCCCCTACGTTGAAGCCCTAATCCTCAATATGATGGTATTTGGAAGTGAGGCCTTTGGGAGGTAATTAAGTCACAAGGGTGGTACCCTTATAAGAAGCGACATAGGAGAGCTTGGGCTCTCTCTCTCCCTCTCTTCTCCTCCCTCTCTCTCTCATTCTCCCAACCATGTGAGGACACAGAAAGAAAACATCCATTTGCAAGCCAGAAGGAGGGCTCTCACCAGAACCTGACCACACTGGCACACTGATCTCAGACTTCCCAGTCTCCAGACCTGTGAGAAATAAATTTCACTTTAAGAGACACAATCTATGCCACTTGTTATGTCAGCCCAAGCAGATTAAGACACTCAGCAAAATAAAACAAAACAACACTCTACTCAGAGATGAAAAACTTTGCAGCCAGAACTTAAACATCCAGTTTGCCATTGTCAGACAAAGCCATAGCAGGTGCCAGGAGTACCAATTTAGGGATGGAGAAATGGACTACGGTACTTTTATTTGCATAAATGTCCAAAATTATGCCCCTCCCTGTATGTATTCCTCTTTGTAATTTTACTATACAGCTCCCACAATCAACATGGTTAAATTTCCCCAACCCCTTCAATCTAGGCTAGTCTTGTGACTTTCTTTGACTAATAAAATGTGGCATGAGTATCTCTGGACTAGTTCCAAGCCTCATCCTAGGCCTCAAGATGCCTTGTATTCTTCTTGCTCTTACTCTTGTAACCTTGCCAGGGTCATGTGATCAAGCCCAGGATTAGCCTGCTGGATGCTGAGCATATGGCCCAGCCATTCCTTTAGCTTCAGCTGACAGCCAGCAAACTGTAAGAAGCAAAGCTACCCAGCGGACTCACAATGGAACTATGACCAAAAGGTGACGTCAGATGAGATAAGAACTGCTCAGCTAGCCAGACCAAATTACTGACCTACATAATCATGAGTTGTGTAAATGTTTATTCTTTTAGCCACTAAGTTTTGGGGTAGTTTGTTATGTATTAAAAGCCTTAACCAACTTAGCAGGAGAGAAATCAAGTCTTGATGGTATTGCTTAATCTCTGAATCCAACTTCCCTTTGACATTTTTAGTCTCATTAATAAACTCTAGTATGAATTGGATTTTTCTGACAATTGCAACAGAGGAAGGATACTTGTTGACTCACCCACTAATGAACGTGTGTACTCCCAGTTTCTATCTCTTTAATCTATTCTACTCACTACAAATGTGAACATATTACTCGGCTGCATAAAATGCCTATGTGACTTCTAATCTCCTCTTCAATGTATTTGAAAGTCTTTGCATGGTCCCTAGTTTATACCCTGCATAGGTCTTGATATTAATTAACTGTCAACAGTGAGCCTGTCACCCACCCCCCACACACACTAGGGATGCCATCTTAATCACTGCCATTGAATGCATCAAAAACTCTACCATACCACCATACTTTTAGGAATGATATTCTCTTTGCCATAAATGCCCTTCCATATTTGTCTCCTTTCCTAACTCCTCCTTATTTTTCAAGAATAATCCCTGTTAGCAAACATTTAATAAACATCATAGGCTTTATAAGGAGACCATCCTCTGTGCTCTGATTAGGTGACATAGCTTTGGAGCTCCCTGATGTTGATCATAGGAGACTGTGCTTGATGGATTTCTTTCTCCCCAGGACTTGGGACAGGGCTTACCATATAATATGTATTCAATGTGCCTTGATGAACACACATACACGTATAACCTAAAGACTTGGTTCAGTGCATTTAGAATATATTCTTTATGAGATTTAAAATTTTTTAAGGTACAACTTTAGTTAATGATTTGGTCATTTCCTTTTCCTTTCCAATTAAAATGGATATGCAACTATTGATAAAATTACCTAATTCAACTCCTGAATTATATTACATTTTGAATCCAAATGAAAATATATTTGGAGTATAGTCAAGGAAGCATATCCATGAAATAGAAATTGCCACCAGGCACATTTATTAATTTCAGACACTTAAACATATTACAAGATCTAAAAAGACCACACGTGAAATCCAAGGGTTAATTATCCTCTGCCTGTGGTTCCGTGAACTGTTCTCTGTATAATTGTGCTGTTTCTTATTTTGCATTCTTATCTTCGTATAAATCAACATCTGTGCTTCTTTAATTAGGATACTCTACATTATTCACACTTCTGGTTTTTAATAATTTTACCCAAATCTCTATGTTGATTGCATTTTTTAGCACCACAAAATCAGGCTTTTCTAAAGTCTAATATCCTTACAGTGTTATGCCTTTGAAAACATTTCTTCTCATATGAAATTTGAGAAGCCTTTTGAGATGATTAGATTAGCGTTAAGTGGAGGTAGCACACATTAAAAAAAAATCATCAAGGGAAAAATCTTATGTGGAATTTTGGCATAAAATGACAAAGGAAGAAGACAATTGGTGCTTTTAACTGATTTAATAAGGTTGACAACCAATAGTAGAAAGTGATATTTTCATCATTTAGGGTGCAAATTAAACTCTTCATTGTATACTATCTGAATGTTAAACATACTTTCTAAAATAGGGATATATTTATAAGATACAATTCAAGTAAGTTTATTAAATTCTGTTTAAAAAACAATATAAAATATATATTTTTGCCCATAAAATAGAGCTTCATACTGTTTGACTTTATATTTTCAAGCTTTTTCAAATTTCCTTGATTGTGAGTAGACACAGACTTTTGGGGGAATGCTGTCACAAACCAGTAAACAAATAGTCTTCACTTACAACCAAAACATATTAGTGTGGTTAACTTATGGTTGCTGATGACTCATTAGAAGCACTAATCTTATTCTATTTTTTTCTTCCATAATTTGGAATTGCTAAAAGAGCTCTTTATTAGATTGTAAGAGTTATTTCATATTAAATTGTAATTTTGCAGAATATTGGTTTTATTTTTTTGTCATCCTTTAATATGCCTCCCATAGCAGGAGTACCTGAGAATGCAAGTTGAATAACACTAAATTTCTTATTTCCCCCAAGTTTGAAACTACTCAACAATAGTTAGCATACTGGAGGAAGACTAGGTTTGGATACAGCAACCCTGGCCTGTTTCAGCAACCTAGGGAACATTTTTGATATCTCTGAGTACGCTTCCTCAACTGTAAAGTGAACAGAATACCACAAATGTTGCCCTTAGTACAAGATTGTTTTAAAGATAAGCAGATACAAGACAGCTGTCCGTGCTTTGAAACATATAATCCTTTATCACATGAAAAGGGTCATCAAAATTAAAATATGGGATGGCATTTTGTCTCTCTAAAACCTGTGAGCCGTGTGATATCTCTCAGAACATTGGTCAAAAAAGGGAAGTAAATGTTAATGCCCAAGCAGACAAAACAGATTGTGACTTTGTTCATAAAATATATCACTAATTTCTGTGAGTGTATGCATACATATGTATATATATACATAAACACATATACCTATAGTTGAGCTTTGAACAGCTCGAGTTTGAACTGTATGGGTTCACTTATATGCAGGTTATTTTCATAGTACATATTAAATATGTACTACAGTACTACACAATCCACTGTTGTTTGAATCCATGGATATGGAACCCAGTATACAGAGGGCTGACTATGAAGTTATAGGCAGATTTTCAGGACACAGGAGGTTGGTGCCCTTAACCCCCATGATGTTCAAGGGTCTGCTATATATTCTCAGACTATATGTTTTCTCAGAGAATGTTCATAGATATAGATATAGCGTGTATGTATGTGTATAGATATATACATATAGATGTAGTGTGTGTATGTATATACACACATTTAAAGATGTTTCTTATTTAAGAGGACTGTTTTGAGAATCAAATGATGCAATATAGTGAAATTCATGGAGGCTTTATCCACCCAACACATGCTGCATATACAGAGTTATCACTGATTAATTATTGTTTCTATTTATTAGAAGGTTAGTACTAAGCGATGAAATGAAATAAGAAAAATCAAGCAATCAAGAATAGGAGAATTAAGGCTGAAGCTTCTGTCCTAAGAAGTAAACTAAAAGATAAAAAAATTAAATCTAATAAGTAAAGACAAAAATAAAAAATGAAAGATGGGTATGAAATCACATCACAAGAGTATAATGATAAAAACTGCAGAATCAGATAACATTGAAATAAAATAATGGGTTTCTGGTTCAACAATGCAACTGATTCACCTCCAATGTAGTGTCTCCCAAATTCTCATAAAAGGAAAAAACATAAATATTAATAAAAATAAGGCATCTAAATTTGAAAAACAAGCAGTAACAGTCTAATGACAGAAACTAGAAAGGATCCTATATAATAGACATTATCATTACAAATTATTCAGATATTGCCACAAGAAGTTGAAGTCTGCTCAAAATGAGGAGGTAATGTGGCTTATACTTCTTCTATCACCTGTCCCTGCCAATAACTTCTCTCTCCCACTAGAGGGTTATTGTATAGGTTGCTAGAATCCTGTTATGTCTCCCCAATCTATTCCATGCTGGCCTGTTTAAAGACAAGTTAAGAGAGAAGGAAGTAACCTACCCAGTCTTGGAAAATTATTTTTTAGAAAAACCGAACTAGAAACTTTATCTTCTTTATCCCTTCTTGATACTTAACGTTGCAGAATAAGACTCTCATTTGCAACTGGTTTTAACAATAATAACAATAACAATAATGTAAATTTTTACCCAAAACATATTCAGAAACATAGCAGGTATGTACTTATTTGCTATCTTGATCTTACTTCCCATGCTAGAATGAGCCACATTATCTTCCTGAAAAAATACAATAGTTAAACCATGTAGGAAATGACCAAAAGTACCCAGGAACGCCAAATTATTTCTAACAGAAATGCCAATTTCCAGCTCATTAATTCAATATTCTATTCTTGTTCAACTTTCCAACACAGAATCTCCTGCCCAACTGCAAGTAGCATGAAAGAGTTTTAAAGCTAATGCAGGGATTATAAAACAGATGACATTTAAAAACCCACTCCAAAATAAATATTTCATTTGAAAAGAAAAACAAAAAGGAGGTATAGACACAGGTGAATGATAGTTTAAACACACACTTATATCCACAAATGTCATCATTCATGCCATTCATAATAGCTGGAAGCAAAATACTGATTTATCTATCTCCTTTCCACACACGACAAGCTCTTACAACTGCATAGGGAGCATGTTGAATTCCTATAAACGTAGAGTAGTTAAGCAGGCCTCTGCAGTCAAACTGTAGAGGTCCAAATCCCAGACCCTGCACTGTATGCCTGTGAAATCTTAGGAATATTATTTAACCTCCCTGTGCCTTACCTTTTCTCATCTGGGCAACAGGGATGAGAATAAATCTCACTTCATAGAACTGTTGTGAGGATTAAAGAATTTAATAAATAAAAGCCACTGAGAATCATGCCTGAAAGTCCACAGTAAGGTCTCTATAAAAGATACATATTCTTTTATATTCCCAGAACCCAGAACAATATCTGGCCTATTCTTTTCTCTGTATACTTTATCTTTTTTTTTTTTTTAAACTAAATGTTTAGGTTTTGGTTTTGAGTTGCCTTTCTCACTTTGCATTTCCCTCATTATTCTGAGAAACATGAGAGGCTATGACACTGGAAAAGAGGTATTTTGAGTAAGTTATGCAGACTACCCCCCTCTTTCATGCTTGAGTCCAAAAAGCAGTCAAAGAAAACATACTGTAGGGGAAAGAAGAAATCACAAAACCAGTTCAACGTGACTGACTCTTCAATCTGAATGTGCTATGCAAATGAGATTTTTCACTTCTAAGCATATGGGATAGAAACTGGTGAAAGCAGTAAACATGGAACTATGCTTTTTTGTTTGTTTGTTTTAATACAGGTTCAGCCAAGGAGAGGTGAGAGGTGAGGGTGGTCTCTGAAAGTTAACCCATGCAATGCTGGAGCAGACATTATGTCTCTTCAGCTATTCAAAACATGCTGAGCATGAGACTTGGAAGTTTGTTGGTCATGAATAGTGTGTCCTTCTCATCACGAGGTATGGCTCAGTACTTATTAGAGAGCCCAAGACACGTTAGGAGCTCTGAATGCTTGCACAATTAATGGTGTGTATTATTAAGAATATGGCCTTAAATATTTTGACCTGCCTGCAACATGGTGAAAACCCTTTGTACTTGGTGCAAGATTTAGTTTCCTGTGGTTCAAAAGTACCATTCAATATCCTACTGTATCTGGTTTTCATAAACCACATATTTTACTGCTCTCTTAGTAGATTTATCCTGTCCCTAGTCCTTCAACAATTCAGGCCTTGTGTAGAAAGTAGTAAACAGGAGTAATCTTTCCCCACCTACAGCCTCATACAGTATAATGAAGCTTGTAGTTTAAATATTCTTATTCTTTTTTTTAACCACATGTATTAGTTATGTATTCCTGCACAACAAATTACCTCAAAATGTAGTGTCCTAAAACAAATATAAACATTTATCATCTCACACAGATTCTGTATATCAGGATTTGGGGAGCAGCTTGGCTAGGCTGATCTAGCTCCAGTCTCTCATGAATTGAAATTACACTGTCAGGTGGGGCTGTGATCATCTGAAGGCTTGACTGGGGATGGAGGGTCTACTTCCAAGACGGTTCACTCATACGGCTGTCGAGTTGGTGCTGGCCACCGGCAGGAGGCCTCAATTCATTGCCACATGGACCTCTTCTTCTTAATTATAGCTGGAGCTTATGGCTAGTGCTTAAATCTCTACTCATGGCAATTCCACTTCTGGTAATCAGAGATTTTATACCTATGTCCTTCTCCCTTCCTCTAAGAAACCTTATACATAAATGGAATGCATATAATGCAAAAAGACTACGAGAGATTAGGCTAAGATAAATATATTAAGGCCTTATAGACACTTATTGCATAAAAATCACCAATCCTGGGGAAAACAGAGATTCACTTACTATCCTCAAAAAAAAAAAAAAAAAAAAATCACATCCTAGTTGTGGAATAGAGTTTGCAAATGCCCTACACTAAATCTTACTGTTGGTTGAGTTCTCTTTTTCCTGCATTAGATTTTAAGTCTTTGCTAACAATGGTTTTGTAATAAACGCACTGGTTCCATAAAATTGTAGCGTTTATTAATTTAATCAGTAAATATTTGTTAAGCAGCTGCAACAAATGTGCTCAGCATAGAGACACATGTGAAAAAAAAAAAAAGAATTCTTCCCTGATAGAACTTACCTCTGGCAAGAGTGTGGTCATGAGAGTGAAGATGAGAAATGACTAAATACTTAAGTGTTTTAATTAGTGTGTTGCAATGTGATAAGTGTTATGGAAAAAAATAAAAGTAGAGCAAGGGTAATATGGATCAGAAAAGCAGAGAAGGAGTTTGCAATTTTAAATAAGTTGGTGTGAAGGTAAGCCTCACAGAGAAGTGACACATGAGAAAATTTTTCATAGAGATGTATGAGCCAAGGAAGCTGGAGAGGAGGAAGTAGTTAACATCCACATAGAGACATTAGCCAGTGTAAAGACCCTAAGGATAGAGAGTGACTGAAATGTCTGAGTGACGAAAGGTCAATGTGGCTGGAGCAAAGTTAGGAATAGGAAGAAATAAGATCAGGGAAGCAATGAAGGGAAAGACTATACAGGCTTGGTAGGCCACTATTACAAACTTGACTTTGTCTCTGAAGAAAGTGAGTCATTGATGAATTTTGACCAGAGAAATGCATGACTGCCTTACTTATCTAAGGATACTATTAGCATTTTGGACCAATATGGCAGAGAGAGATCATGTTTACCTTCACCCCCCCAAAAAGAGTAGACGGTTGTAACATCTTCACCATCAGCGTCATAATCAGCATCATAATAATATATAAAACGAAAAACTTCACAACACTAGACACGATGCAGTGACAAATAGTGATCACCGAAAAACGGAAAGCAAATGAGGTGAGCCCTGCTACTGCCCTAGCTTACTGAGTTGAGATACTCTCCATGAACTGAGCATCAGTGGGCTATGGGAAAATAATATGCACATGTATTAGAAGTAAATGGAGATGGAGCAACTGAATAAAAAAGCAGGTTTTGTTTTGAGGGCTCATCAGCATTTCAACTTTTGAGAGGTTAGTTCTCCATGTCACTTGGATACTAAAATTTTGTAAAACTTGTCTTTAAACAGGCCAGCATGGAATAGATTGGGGAGACAGTTTAGAGGACAGTTGGATGTACATGTTTGAAGTTCAGGAGTGAGGCCTGGATGACAGATATAAAATTCGCAGTCAGCATAGAGAGACAGAGTGGTAATAATAGTAGTCATCACAGCTACTAGCATGTATTGAGTGTTTACTAGGTCCAGGATAAATGTTTGAAGCCCATTTCAATCAGTTTTCTCTGAAGTCCTGTAATGTCAGCACACTGATCTTGGCCCAAATCTTACAGATGAGTAAACTGAGCTTTAAAGTTGTTAAATTGTCCAGAGTGGTAAGTGGAAGAGAAAGAGCTCATGACACATTTCTCTGAAACCATAGACTGAATTCCTAACCCTTAAACTGTTCTCTTACCTACTGTAAAGGAAATATTTCCAGCACTAGATTGGAATGATGAATAGATGTGTGGATGAATGCAGTGGCTGGATAAAGTCATTTGTGTAAGGCCAAACAAAATAACTATTAGCAAAAAGCACCAAGTGCTCTAAGAAGGCAAGGGAAGGAGCAATCAACTCTGATGGAGGAGATCTGAGGAGTCAACATCAAAGAGTTAGGATGAGTGCTACAAATAACGGGATGTTGCTAGGTATGAAAAGAGCATGGCAATATGGGTGACAGGGCAGGAAGAGCAATGACTTGCGACATTAAATGGCCCATCAAGATCAGACAGAGATGAAGTGTGAGATGTGGCTGGGCTGTAGGGCGATAGATAGAAGTGGTGGGAGATGCATTTAAAGAGATCCAAGGGAAGCCAGTGTTGCAGAGCCTGGCACGGTATGTGAACACACTTCACTCAGACCTGCTATAACCCGCTGCTAGAGGTTAAGTGAAGACTGTGTATAGGTGACACATTGTCATACTTAGAGAATATGATTAAATAAAATCTGTGACCAAACAAACCTTTAAAACCCAGGGAAGTTCCTTGTAACCATCAGTCACTGACGATTTATTGATAAAATTAAGAGGATCTGTCACATTTAATATATACCTTTTAAGATTTCTGGTCGTACCTTACCATAATTATGGGTTTCATTGAGAGGAATATATGAGATTTTCAAGATCTTACATCTGCCTATTTAGCATAATACTGTATATTGTTTGAGCTAATTCTTTCTTCATAATGTGACAGATTTCTGCTACATTATAGTATTAATATATGTTAAAATATTTTAGTATATATTAAACAAATTAATATACTTAATATTTTAGTAACTGAATTGACCTAAAATTTATTCTTCCCATTTTTAAGATGACAGCACTGAGACCCAAGTAAACTATGAATTCATTATTTGTGGAACTCAAGGTCATTTTAAAATAGTAATTCTTCACTATTCAAATCTTCTCTGACCTGGATCTAACCAAAGTGAACTGCAGCCTGTTTCCTGTGATTGAGGCATATGGAAACTACTTATCCAGGCCCACAATGTAATGCATTGCTCAAGCCTTTTCTTTAGTCTGAAATGGTCGATAAATAACAAAACTTAAATTAAATTAAAATTAAACTGGCTGGCTATTTACCATGCTGGGCACAGTGCCTTAGATATACCAGGCTTTTTCTTATGCTTGTACAATTACAGATATTGTGTCCTTGAATTATTGCAATGACATTATGATGTAGGTATTCTTAAGTATTCTCATTTTATTCAGGAAGAGTCTCAGAGATTAAAAATGGTCACACAGGAACTCATGGACAATATGTCTCAGAGCCTGGATTCTGTAGCTGGTTTGTCTAATGGCTGAAGCTTTTGCTCTGAAATACTACATAATGTGGCTGTCTAACCTGGCTCAAAGGTAACCACGTTGTGTAACTCCATCCTTTTCTAACCTCATGAATAAAAATAACCCCTTCCTTTTTTGTTGGAAGAATAGCCAAGAAAATAAGGACTAAGAGTAATACTTAAATATTTGCATGCTCCTTTTTTCTCATCACCATTCTCATAAACTAAGAGCTTCATGGCTCAGTATATGGGGATATTGCAAACACCCTTCATATCTCCCTGGATCCTCTGTTCTATTTAGTCAAACTCAGTTCTCATGAACTTCACTTTTGTGGTCACTGCAATGTAAATTTTCTGCAGTTTTTATTTTGTCTTTTGTTTCACAAAAGAGATTATATGTGTGTATATTATATTATATACCCACAAAATTTACCAACTTACTTTATTTCATTATTAGTTACCATTCAACAGTGACATCTAGACTTTTCCTTTTGATAGTAATTTCCTGATAAGTGATTCTTCCACACTTAACTGGAATTGCACAATGGTTTAAAATGCAAATAAAGAAAAACTGCACATGTAACTCTTACTTCTCAAAAAAGGCCATGTGTGAAATTGACACCACATTTCTCATAGTGAAATCTGTGAGGCCTGATTATTGGGGGAAAATACATAAAATATGATGAAATAAAATTTTTAAAATGATTAATGCAATTGCTTAACTGATTAATCAAATAAAGTAACGATTTAAAGATATTTGCATTTTTCTCTGTGTAGCCCAAAGAGAAACTCAGAACTGATAGGAATATTCCCGAAATGGAATTGAGAAAGTTTGAATTTAGTTACACACAAAGTATAAATTCACCAGAGGTCAATATAAAGATCTTGATTATCTTCACATTTGTTTTTACACATCTGAGGGGTTGGGACATTGTTCCCCTGGCACTTTTCTCATATTACCTCCCCCATGTGGTAGGGGAAGTGGAGAAAGTAGTGTCCTTGACTCATCAGACTACTACACTGACAACACAGACCTTGGGTGGAGTGGCTGGTCTGCCACCTTTGCAAGGTGAGTTAAAGGAATACAGAACTACTGGAGATTAGGGATGGGGAAAAAAGTGAGATGAGACAATGTAGAAAGGCGACCAATTTAAAAAATGAGAGTAGGTAGGTGCAGAAAGATTTTGTTGCTGCTGTTGTTCATATCTTTTACCTTCTCTTAAAAACAAGAGAAGCAAGAATCCTGCCACCAAGAAATAATTTCTGAAGTAAGAATCCTGCCACCAAGAAATAATTATTCTAAATATGTTGCACCACTTGAGGGCACTGTGGCATTGCATTTTGGTCAAATGACCTTTTAAAACTCAACCCAGGAAGAATAATCTAGTTTTTCAAAACCCAGGATGGGCACACACAGGTACTCTGGGGTAATGTCTGTACATGCGGATGGGCATAGCTGTGTGGACATATAAATTAGTTAGTGCCCCACCGAGGCAGCTCCAGGACCAGAGATTGCTTTCTACATCCAGTCTTCACTGTATGCTTCAGAGATTTCTTTTACTGGTTGCTCAGGCTGAACTGAGAAATGATTTTCCAACTGCAGTGATAATGGATCATTTTTGGCATTTCCCACTCATTAGAATCTGTGCCAGTGTGATGGATTAATTTAGGGGCATTTTCTGTCCTTGGTATAATTATTGGGAAGGGAATGAGAATGGCTGCTGCATTGGGCAAATTACAGTACGGGTCCAGGATTTAGATGTGAAACAGAAAGAGAGAGAGAGAGAGAAGAGAA
This sequence comes from Monodon monoceros, assembly GCF_005190385.1. Taxonomy (NCBI): domain Eukaryota; kingdom Metazoa; phylum Chordata; class Mammalia; order Artiodactyla; family Monodontidae; genus Monodon; species Monodon monoceros. The sequence continues at coordinate 22,403,479 of NW_021703766.1, read as the reverse complement.
AGAGAGGGAGAGAGAGGGTTGGAGTGAGAGAGAGTGTGCTCATAAGGCCTAGCTGAGCAAAGGTAGAAGTCTCAGCTTGCTGCCTGGGATCAAAATCAGCAGGCAGGTCACAATGGAATGCAGTGCTAATATTGGAAAATGTTTAAATGCATGCTAATAGAGCTGGATCCTCTCATGCAGTAATTTTCCTTTTTATTAAAAATCAACTGACTGCAATAAAAATCATGGAGACTTTTTATTTGCCAGTTGCATTTTTTTACATTTATAATTCTTGTAAAAGAAATATCAGACCTGACATGTAGCCCTGTTTCCAAAATACCGTATATCAGTAAATGTGTTTGATAAAAATACATTGAGCATCTATACTGTTCTCAGCAAAGTTACAAGGATGGGAAATACAGAATGTCTTAGAAGAGCTTCTCCTGCCCTTACTCCAGACATTCTTTTAATAAGTTGAAATACTTTCTTAAACAAATGAAACAATAGCACAATATGAATTGGCTTCCTCTGATCTCAAGTTCTTCATCTCCTAAATTTATTTAAAAGCTATAAAATTATGATTCTACATTTTTTTTTTGTCTTGAATGAAGGAAGCTTGGAATTCAAAAGCAGCCTCCAGCCTCACCTATTTGATTAATTAAAATTGCCGATAGCCTTGGAAAAGTCCCCTACAGCACAGGTAAATAGGGAGCATAGCCTTAGTTTTTTTTTTCCATTTTTAAAGTCTTTATTTTTTTTATTTATTTATTTTTTAACATCTTTATTGGGGTGTAATTGCTTTACAATGGTGTGTTAGTTTCTGCTTTATAACAAAGTGAATCAGTTATACATATACATATGTTACCATATCGCTTCCCTCTTACGTCTCCCTCCCTCCCACCCTCCTTATCCCACCCCTCCAGGTGGACACAAAGCACCGAGCCGATATCCCTGTGCCATGCGGCTGCTTCCCACTAGCTATCTACCTTAAGTTTGTTAGTGTATATATGCCCATGCCTCTCTCTCGCCCTGTCACAGCTCACCCTTCCCACTCCCCATATCCTCAAGTCTGTTCTCCAGTAGGTCTGTATCTTTATTCCTGTCTTACCCCTAGGTTCTTCATGACATTTTTTTTTTCTTAAATTCCATATATATGTGTTAGCATACGGTATTTGTCTTTCTCTTTCTGACTTATTTCACTCTGTATGACAGACTCTAGGTCTATCCACCTCATTACAAATAGCTCAATTTCATTTCTTTTTATGGCTGAGTAATATTCCATTGTATATATGTACCACATCTTGTTTACCCATTCATCTGATGATGGACACTTAGGTTGTTTCCATCTCCTGGCTATTGTAAATAGAGCTGCAATGAACATGTATATGTGTAGAAGTTAGAAGTAATCCCATTACCAGAAAAAAAGGAAAGACAAAGTAGACAGTGTGACAGCGTTAAAATAAAAAAGAATGTAGGAATGGCTTATTTAAATATTAATAAATGACAACGAATGTTTCATACAGAGTCACATAAATGGGGAATAATGAAGGCTTTGATGGGTTTATCACATGGCTGTGTAAATCACAAAACATGGAAGATGGAACATATGAAGGCTTAGAATATGATCTCAATGTGTCATAAATGCATGGTGAGAGAGAAAATACAAAGGATGAAGCTGGACACATGGACTTATACTGAAACCTTTGATAAGTGGTGTTTCAAAGGTTTTTGTTTCAAATGAGAAGATTCAATAAATTACAAAGAATAAGAACAAATCTTTGATTGGTAAGAAGAGGTTAAGGAAATGGCAGCTAAAAAGAAAAACTGAGCTAAATGAAAATCTAAAAGGAAATATGTGAAATTTTATAAATAAGCCAAACTGAGTGGATAATTTTAGAACAAGGTGAGAAACTGATTTTTTAAAAACATTTGTTCTTCAGAAACCTCCTTAGCAAGTAGTAAGCGCCCTGTCAATGGCAGTGCCAAAGAGAGACAAGACAACCCTTTGATGGAATGTTGTAAAGAGAATGTTTAAGTCAGCTAATGGTTTAACTTATTTCTCCCTTTAGGTCACATCAGTCCTAATATCCATTAATATTTTCCACTTTTACATTTAGACATGTTTACATGCAAATATTATATGCCAGTCACAGTTATAGGCATCATTGATACCAGGATAAAGAAAATCAGTGTATACTTTAAATAAAGAGATACATGTATTCAAAGATAAAAAGGTTAAAATATACCAATGAGAAATGTTGCCAAATTGATCCATAGGTTTAATGTAATTAAACTCAAAACGTAGGGGATTTTTTGAGGAATTGTCATATAAAAATTTTTTATGAATGAGCAAAAACATAGAAGAAGCAGAGGTTATTGCATGATATTAACACAGGGATTGATAAAGTGACCAATGCAAGACAACAGATATTACAGGAACTTATTTAGGGGCTATGTAAACTTAGCAACTCTGCCTATATAGCATGATAATCATTGCAGAAAGGGGATATCATTCAATAAACAGTGTTGAGACAACAGGTTATACATATTTTAAAATTACACTGCATCTCTATGTCACAAAACACACACAAACACACTCACACATACAGCAATGGAATAAGAAATAAATGTGAAACCCAAACTCTTAAATCCCTTAGAATAAAATATAGAAGAATACTTATATTGTCTCTGGGAAGTGAAAGGATTACCTAAGTAATTCACATTAAACACTGACATAGAACCAACATTTCAAACATTTGATAACATTCAAATTAAAAAACTGTGTTTATCAACCAATACCATAAAGTAAAAAAGGAAGCCCACAAATGAGAGATATAATTGTAGCACGTCAAATTGATATACAATTGATGTCAAGAATATATAAAGAACAATTTCAAATCAATAAGAAAAAATAGCCTTTTTTATTAAAAAAAAAAGACAAAAATCATAAATAGCTATCTCTCCAACAAGGAAAAGGAATGGTTGAGAAACATGGGAACAGATTTTCAACCTTACTGGATATCAAGGAAATGCAAGTTACAATCAATTTCACACTCACTAGACCAGTAAAAGGTGGAAATCTGATAATACTGAGTGCTGAAAAAGATGGATAGAGATATAAAATGATAAAATCATTTTAAGAAATAGTTTTGTATTATTTCACAAATTTTAGCATTTGCATTATTTATGACCTTACAATGAAATCCCTAGGTAAAAGCCTTAGAGATATTTTTGTTCATACTAGTTAGGAGCTAAAAATAAAACAAAGATTTATAAATGGTTAATTTAATTATGATATACTTAGTGGAATATTATACAACCACAAAATAAGCTACAAAAATTAAAAAAGGGTAAACTTATTTTTGTAACATTCAATGAAAAAGGAAGTTACCTGTGATTACATACTCTATGATAGTGTATTAATAAAGCTCAAATTAGCAAACTAAAAATTTTTAAAAGACATTAGGAAATGTCTGGAAGGGAGAAATCCTCTATTTTAACATTTTTATATCAAGCCCACAAATAGCAATTACTACAGTGCCTTTACACTGGACTTGCTATAGATTTTATTTAACCAAACTCACATCTACTTTTAAGAATACAGACTGTATGAACAAATGGTAGTGAAAGAAGACCAAGGATCCAACGAACTACTGATAAGTAAAACAATGTCTATATACCTGGACATATGATTTACTGACACCTAAGTCATTGGCCTTGAACTCATGCAGCTAATAGTTGTGTAGAAGAAATCTTTGCATATGTAGTTGTATTAGTTTGGGTTCTCCAGAGAAACAGAAGCAACAGGATGTATCTATATAGAAAGAGGTTTATTATAAGGAATTGGCTCAGATGATTATGGAGGTTAAGAAGTCCCAAACTCTGCAGTAGGTAAGCTGGAAATAGTGTAATCCCACTCCAAGCCCAAAGGCCTGAGAACTGGGAAAGTGTAAATTCCCATCCAAAGGCTAGCAGGCTCAACACACAAGAAGAGCTGATATTTCAGTTTAAGTCCAAAGGCAGGAAAAGACCAGTATCCCAGCTCAGCAGTCAGGTAGGAGTTCCCTCTTACTGGCCAAAGCATTAGCCTCTTTGTTTGATTCAGGCCTTCAATTAGATGAGGGCCACCCATGTTAGAGAGAGCTATCTGCTCTACTCAGTCTACTGATTCAAATGTTAATCTCATCCAGAAACACCTTCACAGACACACCCAGAATACTGTTTGACCAAAATGCCTGGGCATCCTGTGACCCAGTCAAGTTGAACAGTAAAATTAATCATCACAATAGCAGCACACACTGTGTGGGAACGTGGAGAGGTCTTGACTGATGGTGTGGACAATAAATAATATAGGAATTAAGGGAGAGAAGGTATTGTGGAGTTAGAGATCAGAAAAAAATAGTCACATATGGTCAGTATGGTTTACATAAAGGAGGGCCACCTTTTCTATGTTGATTCACTTATTTTACTTAATTTGAATTGTTCTAAGTGCTGCCGTTCTTCAAAACCTGCAGGACCTGAAACATCCCTCAACTCAAATGCGTCAACTTCCAATGACCCACCGTTACCAGTTTCTGATTTCTCTTATACCACACCACACCAATGATTTTACACATGCACAGCCCCAGGCTGGTCCCAGTGTCATGAACAACAGCCACTGTTTTCCCATTATCTGTGTTTGATATTTTGTCTTTACACCTCCTCACATGGTCCTTCCCCAACATACTCTGTAACCTGTTACGTTTTTTTCCCTATACCTGTGGTTGGAGTTTCATGATGATAATTGACATCAGGAACTAGGACGGTTGGAGAAAATTGAGGGCAGGGTTTATATCTATCTAGTCCCTCTTTGCTGGGGCACAACTCCTCCTGGGTTTCTGTTTTGCTCCCTCTACATGCTCCTTTATGCCTAAATGTCTTGCTAGCCTTGAGGTTCCTGCATCTTCCCTTGTTAGTTGCCATAATCCCTACCCACACCTCTCCGAATAGTCCACTTATTAAACTCTGCTATGATTATCACGTATTTTCTCTCCAAACCAGATGGATACGCTACTCATCCCACATTATTCAAGTGGTTTCAACCTGCCTTTGAGAGACTTTCCCTCTACTTATATATGATAAGTAAGGTTGCCACCTACCTTAATTCCAGAGGTGACAATGTGACACAGTTCCAGCTTATTAGTGAATTCCAGTCACTTAATTACTATACTTGCCTTAAGAAGGATATTTGACCAGTCAGATGAATATGTTTAAATATCAGGATTTCATTTTATTTTATTATTATTTTTTAGTAACCAAGATGGAGAACCTCTTTTTCCAGTAACATTGCCTAGCTGATAGGTCATTAGTCCTGGGCTTGTGGCTGTCTTGCTAGAGTGAAAGTAGAGCTTGCCTGAGAATAAAACCTAACAGAAAATCAGAACCAAAAGATGAAGATGCACATACTTTTACTCTGTGCTAAACAGTCAGCCTGCCTTTGGACTTGTAGGTTTTTCTCTCCTCAAGTCATTTTGAATTGCTTTTTTTTGCCACTTGCAATCAAATGTTTTATGACAAATAAACACTTCTCTCATACATCTTTTATGAATGCAGATTCTGTGACAATGGCAGGCTGAGCAAGAGTGTTTCACTTCAGGTCTCTTGTTCTCTGGAGTTTGGTGATGTGTGTGGTGCCTTATCATGGTTCTTTTTTTCCAGAATGGTCCCAGCTCTCCATCCACTTTAGATTGAGGGGCTTCTTGGACCCATCATCCTGCTGAGCCTCATTCTTCTTCATCAGTGTTCTCTCAACCATCCCTATGGTACCATGAGGCATTCCTGGAAATATCTTTCCTAATTAGAGCACTCACTATGTGTGACCTTTTGTAACCTTAGTGCTAATTATGAAATACTAGCCCATATATTCTTCAAATGCCACACCACCTACACCACTCTTGACCATACAACTGGACATCAGCTGACCCATTATTGCCAACATTTAATCCACTAACAATGACAACCCAGCCAATCTCCAGAATTAAGTTTTCTATCTATATCACTGAAATATGTTCCAGTCTTTTGATATATCTATATATCTATATATAGAGATATATATAGACACATATATATACATAACTTATTAAACAACTATCTCTTTATGTAATACTTTGTTTAGATTATTTTTACTGTTTTCTTCCTTCATATTATTCATAATACTACAATAAGCACTTCATTAACGTAGTTTCTGCTTTTGTTGATTTATAAATTTAGGTAAATTAAAATAGTGGAATAACTTGATTGATAATTAAAAGTATCATCATAGCTCTTGCTGCAGACTACAATATTGCTTTACAAAAGAGTGCAGTACTTTAAATGATATAGACAATGAATGAGTATACTAGGCTATAACAACACCAATGGGTGACATTTTGAAATTGCTACTTTCTTATATGTAAAACAACATAACTTTTTAATTTTAATTTTTTATTACCTCTGTAGATATATATTAGGCTACTATAGCTCCATTTATAGAATAAATAAAATTTATGCCTTATAGAAAGGGAAAGGAAATAATTTTAAAATAAATAACAATATGAGGGAATCTGTGGTTATAAAGAATAAACAAGATATATACAACAAAAAGTAAAGCAGAAACATGACAAATTGGCAATATACTTTTCATAAAGGTGAAAAATCTTTTCTTGACATGGCATTTATAAGGTAGACCAAAATATGTTCTATACATTTATTGTATAATAATTATTATTAATTTCAAACTTTTACAGAATGAATCAAATCCTGACATAGGCTTTATATTTGTGTATCAATTTCATTTTTAGCACGATCTATCACATTTACGACAACTAAGAATCAAGGAATTATATTCGAGCATTGGTAGGAACAGTGAGTCATTACTGTTCCTACCACTGAGATATATTGTGACTTGGAAACGGAGCATATGACCCATATTACTCTTCCCTCACCACACTACTTAGGCAATAAGCATGTGATTTGAAGTAAAGTTGAAAATTGACATACAGCGTGATAAAGTTAGCTGTGCTGGGTTTGGGTAGTCAGTTACAATATTATACAGGAGAATTTATAAACCAATATTTTCTTTCTTTAATCAACATATTTTGGCACACACATTTGGGAAATTTAGTGCCATACAATTCTTTTGGAAAAAAATTTTTTTGAGCTGTGCAATGAGTTAAGTAGATGGGGGAGAACCATGTTCCACAGAGGGAGCCAGATCATTGTAAAGAGGTCTGGGAGTCAGATGGTCTGGGTTCTAACCCTGGCTATGCAATTTACTCTCTATTGGTCTTTGGTAAAATGCTTAACTATTTTTAATGATGTTTCCTTATATGTTGAATGGAGATGAGAATTCCCTTCCTAACAACTACACAGGTCTTTGTGGGGGTCAGCTCTGAAGCCTGTTAGAAACTAAAGCATTACATGAACATAAATGTTTCTTACTGTTTGCATCTCACCATCTTTTACACTGGCTGATAGTTTTGTCTATCTGTGTTGCACAGAGAAATACAAACTGAATTCATTAATTTGGAGTGAAGTTGTCTTTATGTGTCCTTCCAACAAATACAACCTTCGTGCTGTCTGATTCTAAGAAAGCATTTCTCCATAAATAATTGTTGTTGAAACAAAGGGCCTTCCAACTGATGGAATTGCAATCACGTTAGACATGCCCTCCAACATGCTGTCATTGTTAATCAGACTTTAGAAACAGACACAGAATAATGGAATTTTAAAATGGAAGAAAAATATGTCTCTACATTCTGGCAGGCTTGTGCTCGTGTATGAATATGAACAGACATTTGCAGACAATATCATCAAAAGTTCGTGAGCAATAATTGTAGTCTTCACTTGATTTCCCATTTTGCCAGTTTCTCTCAAGATTAAATGTGAAAAATGTACCTGAAATATATTTAATGTGCTATCCAAAAAGCACTGTGGAAGATAAGCTTCTTCAAAACTGTTTTCAGACTTAAATGAAGATTTACTACATGAAGAGGAGGAGATGATTGTAAGTGATTGTAAAATCTGTCATGAGAAATCCATTACTGAGCTTCTATATATCTAACTGCTAATTGGCTGGCATGTACTATATATACACACATTCTCGGAGGCATGTACAAAGGCATACATAGACTGTGTGTGTGTGTACGTGTGCATCATACATGTGCGTGTATACACACACACACATCAACAAGGTCACAATCTAAGACCTTATTATGTCTTAAAAAATGTCTTCTTTCATTGAATTCCTACTTCTCTTTCCAGCCATACTTCTCACAGCTCCCCATGTCTTATTCTTTCTTCCTTTCAGTTCTCTGAAATTCCCCATGTCCTTTCTGCTACTTGACTTTACCCCATGCTGATCCTTCTTCCTGGGATACCCTTCACTTTACTCATTTCTACTCCAAGTATCAGCTTCAAAGGCATTTTTTTCTGAGAAGCATTCCATAGTCCTCCAAGTCTATTAGGTGTCTTTTCTATGTGCTCTCAAATGACTGGGCACCTACCTACGTCCTCCATTAGACCATAAACCCCATAAGGACTAGTACGAAACAATATTAACTACTGTATTCCTAGTGTCTTAAACACAGAGAAAGTATTGAATGAGAATTTATAGAATGAATGTATGAAAGAATTAATGAATCGAGGAATCTGGTGAGCTAAGTTTGGGCCTAATACATTCCTCATAACAAGGACTGGAAGGAAGAGGAGACAGGACAAGAGTTTTCTTCTCTGCTTGTACCATCAAAAACATTTCTCTATTTTTTGCCAAGTGTCTGTTTATAAGAACATAAAGCCAACAATCAAGACAATTCTAATGGACAACTTAATTCCAATCATCAGGAATTTTTCCAATGGTCATGAAGTTTCTGATTGAAAGAAATTAGCTAAAAACAAGACATTACAAAATCTCCACTGGCAGCTGTCCTATCAGATACTCATGGGCTCCCTTGGAGGAAATCGGCATGTGGGTTTGGGATATGGACCATGTAAGCATGATAATGAAACTGATTACTTCCCTATATTTCATTCATTTTTTAATCAACATGTGATGTTTTATAAATAATACTATTCCTATTTTTAAGCAAACTTTACAAATTTGAATGGACATATATTCATCTTTCTTTCCATGACAATTACACCTTTAGAGGAGTTTATACAGAATCCCATAATATGTCAAATATGTACATACATTGCATTTATGATTTATATATTAACCGCTTCCACCATTGTGAGAAAAATATTGTACATCCTGGTATGCATGTGGATGTCCAACCTGTCACATAATTAAATCCAAGGGAGGCTTATTCTGCCATGAACTATGTGACTTTTGACAGAATTCTGGGTCTTCCTTGAACTGTTTTTTTCTCCATAGATGAGGGAATTGAACCAGGTGATCATCTAAGTAGCTTTAGGTTTTCTGACCCAAATCCTTTGGAATAAGAATTCATATAAAATTTTTGCTTCTCCACTATCATATATATTATTCCTTTCTGAAAAAGATTCAAATCTTAATCTATTTGTTGATTCATATATTCGTTTATTCAGCATTCATTATGTTGCCAGCATGGAGTATTATAGTAACAGCCGTAGTAGTAGCAGTATTATACTACTGTTTCTACTCCTACAACTACAAGTAGTGCCATAACACCAACATTTGTTGAGTAGGCACTGTGTGCTAAGTATTGAGCTGACACCTTTATATATATTAACACATTAAGCAAGAGTGGTACTTTTCAGTCAATATCCAGTACTCCCATTTCAATGAGCATGCGAGTTTAAGCTTCCTAAATAAACTTCTTCATCTCCACTATTATCATTTTTATTTTGGAAGTAATGAAAGAAAGGTTTATATAACGTTTCCAAAGTTATGGTTTTGTTTAATGCTATTAAATGGCTGGGCTCGGATTTAAACAAAGCCCTCATGCTTAATCATTTTTATACTGCTATGATGGTATTTTCAGTAACTGCTTTTATTTTATTAGATAAACATTTTATTTTAGAATAGGCTTAGATTCACAACATGTTTTTTAGTGTTGTATATGTTTAAGAAATCTGTAAGATGCTAAACTAGGATTTCATTGAGAATAGGAAGCATATTTCCAGAACATAACAAAATTTCCAAAATACAAAATAAAACTGGATGTTCATTGTGTTCCTTATATCTAATGAAAAATGAATGAACAGGCAAAGAGAAAGAACAGCAGTAACAACAAAAACTAAAAAGTACATTATCCATTCATCTGTCGATGGACACTTAGGTTGCTTCCATGCATATATACTATGGAATATTACTCAGCCATGAAAAGAAACGAAATTGAGTTATTTGTAGTGAGGTGGGTGGACCTAGAGTCTGTCATACAGAGTGAAGTAAGTCAGAAAGAGAAAAACAAATACCATATGCTAACACGTATATATGGAATCTAAAAAAAAAAAAGGTTATAAAGAACCTAGGGGCAGGACAGGAATAAAGACGCAGACGTAGAGAATGGACTTGAGGACACGGGGAGGGGGAAGGGTAAGCTGGGACGAAATGAGAGAGTGGCATGGACTTATATATACTACCAAATGTAAAATAGATAGCTAGTGGGAAGCAGTCACATAGCACAGGGTGATCAGCTCGGTGCTTTGTGACCACCTAGAGGGGTGGGATAGGGAGGGTGGGAGGGAAGGAGACTCAAGAGGGAAGAGATATGGGGATATATGTATATGTATAACTGATTCACTTTGTTATAAAGCAGAAACTAACACACCATTGTAAAGCAATTATACTCCAATAAAGATAAAAAAAAAAGTACATTAGAGACAAGTCTTTTCCTAAGACATAAGGTAGAAATGGTCATTGACATACTTCATAAATGGAGAAGAGCCTGTGACTGAAAGGCAGGGTACATCTTGGCTGAGAATGGGACACATGTGGGTAAAATGCCCATGTACCCAATATCAAAGAAAGGATTTAAACGATACACAGGCCACCTTTGATAAGAACAGCTTATTTATAGTTTTATAGTTGTAAAAAACTGCTTGTATCATTCAGCTCTTTTATGAAGTATAATTTAGTACTATTTAACAAAAGGAGGTTTTAATTGATTAGGCCCTTAGTTGAGAGCACTGGTACGTGACTGTTGTATGCTATGTACCATTTGTCCTCCTTGCTATTCATATCAATGATTCTATTAGCCACATCAAGAGTGCCCTCATAATTTGTCTGCGTTTTCTCATAATTTATGCAATTGTTTCAAGGGGGAAGCCCAAGGCAAGCAAAACATGGCACACATATGTTACTCAATGCATCTTTCCTAATGCCTTTAAAGCATTTCATTTGTAAAATCTGCTTTTATTATATATTTATATTTATATCAGGAAGTGCAATTTCAAATAGTTCAGGCTGACTAAAAAAATATACACAGATACAACTGGTCAGACTGAGTAGGAAGCAGATAAAGGTGGAGTGTAATGAAAATTAGCTTTCAACCCTCCCATGAGAGGAGTTTGGGATGGCAATACTTCTAACATTTGATGTAAAAAGTGAAATAGGGTCTATCAGATCTGAGGATCTCAAGTATAATCTACAATTTTAAGTGTTTTTTTTCCCAAATTCATGATTAAAGTTAAGCAGATTTTAATGTCATTGAGAAAATGACTTGATTCTTTAAGAAATACGACTGGAATACACTTGATATAGTACTTACAACATTGGCAGCATAGAAAAAATGTGAAGTCAGGAAATATGAAGTAAAATATAAAGGGAGAGAAGTTAACTTTTATTTTTTTAACCTAGTGTCAAGCACATATCATGAGAGATTTGGATTACACACAACTAGCAAGACCCAAACAAACAAAATACCCTGTATTCTCAATTCTCCCTCTTCCTAGGTAGAAGAACTTGAGCAGAATTAACCTCTTTGAACTTCAGGAATTTTTAAAATAAAAACTGGTTTTCTTTATTATGTGTACAAGACTTTCTTTATCTTGAATCTCTTCTACAATCTGAAGGACAAAAGCAGGAGAGGCTTTTTACCCAAATATCATCATTATAGATTCATTGTGAGCAGATTCTAAAAATACTAATTTACATACAGGAGTTTATGCTTAGATCTATTATTAAATATAAAATTTAGCTCTGGAATGTTGTAGAGGCACTAGTTTCTCTGACTTCAGCATTATGTTTTATTTTGTTTTGTTTCTTTTTATTATTATTTAAGTACAAGACAAAATCAAACTTTAATGTGAACTACTTCTGATATCCCTGGGAAAAAAAGTAATGAATCCTGTCCATGGACCAATGGGAGGGATATTTCTCACCACTTTAGGCTGTACAGTTCATTGGTGATTTTACACACACACACACACACACACACACATTTATATTATGTTATATTTATATCAGATTGGCTTATTATTCTGCTTCAAACCTTCTCAATCAGAGCTAAAAAAATGCTGTTTCCAAACCATCTCTGGTCTATGAACATTTTATTACCGGTCCACAATAAGATGTAAGTATTTAGCAATTTTTATAATATTTTTCCATCAGTACACTAGTCTCATTTTAATTTTTATTGGAGTCTACAAGATTATTAGCCTAACACTGAATTGGAAACTACAAGACAAAACAGAAGAACAACTTGTCCTTCTCTACAGATAGTTTGAGAATCATTGCATTGACTGCTCTCCAATCTTTGACTATAAGAGGCTTCAACCTGTCTCTAGCTCTCATTGATTTCTCATTCCATTCTCTTCTTGTCCACCAGGATATAGTCAAACTGGCCTCTCCCTCCTTCTGTGCCTTGAAACTTCCAAGCTTATTCTTGCCATTTGAGCACTCTGTGCAGTTTGTGTTATGTATGTGTGTGTGCATACTTGTGTATGTACATGCATGGGTGTGTTTCTGTATGTAATGCTATTCCCAGAGGCCCAACCCATGACTTGCCATCATTTGATCCTTGGTGACCATTCAATCTAGAGACACCATGCTTCCCACCAGCCTTGTTCCTGCAGCTCAGTTTTTATTACATCGTCATAATTTAATTTTTATAACACTCATCAGGCTATGAATTATCTCATTATTTCTCTCGCTTAATTGTCTACCTGTCTATTTCCTGATTCTCCAATCTAAAGTAGGAGCTTCATAACAGGAAGGATCAGGTATATTTTGTTTGTTGCTCTAAATTTTGAGCCTGGAATAGTGGCTGGAAGATAATAGGTACTCAACAAATACTGGCTATGTGTTACGTACCGAGAGTCTTTATATAGCACCTTACAGTTCAAAAAGTAATTTCTCATATATTATCCAATCTAATCTCATTAACCATAGAAATGCTATTATAACTTGAAATTATCTAATAATATCTCTCCACTAATGTTCTTCAAAACATTTAGTTTTATCTTAATTAAAACACATTTGATTGACTATAAGGTGAAGCATAAATCATGATACATAAAAAACAACTTTGAGGTTGATAACCTAGATACGACAACCAATCCAGGACAAATTGGATTTCTACTTATTATTTGAGTTTTGATAAGTCCCCCAAAGTCCATGTGAATTCCAAATCCCTCATCTGTAAAAATTAATGTTAGGTCTGCATTTCTAGGTTTTCAAAAGGATTCAAGGAGATGACATATCTAAAATCATCAAACATAGGGTTTGACACATAACATACTTTCTCAATTATCCCTTTAATCAGAGAGCATAAAGCTTGTTATTAATAATAAATTAATACTATACTTAACAAATTGAAATTTTATATGTTATTTGTTTACAAAGGAAAACCTGTCTCCTGTGCAGCAATTATATAATTATATATAAATACTAATCATATATATATATATATATTCTAAAAATGGATTTTATTTTTATCATCAAACCCTAATTTTACCTGCTGAGAAAGCATTTCTCAACCTCCAGCAATTTTTACTTAACAATGAAAAATATTGTTCACTGTTGGGGCCATAATTGTAAATCTAATTTTCCATCTAGCATTCTTAGGGATTTACTGTCTGCTTAATTTGATGGTTTGGGACCTATTCATAATTATAATAAAAAATACATGTTAGAACACATTTCTGAATGACACGGTTATTTAATGACTGCCATTTCTACTGGCCAGAAATAGCATTACTGTCAGCATTTAGAGAGATTTATGGACTTGCTGAACATGATACTAAGGACAGACTGCAATCTATATGGAATTTCTGCATATCCCCTGATTCCTGTTTCATATCCCAAACTTTATGTATTTCGTGATTCATGTCTTTATTAGTTTAGTTCATACCCTAGCTTGAACCTAATTTAACACCTCCATTATCAAAATCTACTTGGTTTGAGTTAAATTTGGAAAAATAGAAATGAACTGGTCTGTAATAAAAATATTCATATATCAGTTAGACTTTAGAAATGCTTCCCTGGTGAGTATTTGAAAATGACTGGGTAAAATAAAAGTCTACGGAATTGCTTCTTCTAACTCAATCAGATGTCCTAATTTTCTCAGGAAAATACTATATTTATATGTGGGGAAATATAAAACATTTTGGATACATTATAGGAATACTCTTTGGCAAAATCTCTCTGCCTTATAAAGAGATAATGATTCATTAGTTCTGTAAATATTTCCTAATGGCCTATATTTGTGGACATAGGTGAGATACAAGAGATTCTAAAATAAATGTCTACTCTGTAAATGTGCTCACAACGTTCTCCTGGTTACAATAAGAGTCAATTGCATTACAGTGGAGTAAATCATGAAGTGCATAGAAGGATACCTGATCTGGATATAGAAATTATTTCCATCCTGTTGATCATGGCTCTTGGCACATAAATAGGAGTTTGCCAAGCAAGAGTAACAGGAGGGCATTAGACAGTATATCAGGAAGTGCAATTTCAAATAGTTCAGGCTGACTAAAAAAATATACACACATACAACTGGTCAGACTGAGTAGGAAGCAGATAAAGGTGGAGTGTAATGAAAATTAGCTTTCAACCCTCCCATGAGAGGAGTTTGGGAGGGCAAAATAGACTATCCAAGCAAATATAGGAAAGCCCAGGAAAGGTCACATGTGCCATGACTAAGAGTTTGGAACTTTATCCTGAATAATTGAAACAGGAAGCTGGCATGGGTAATTTTGCACATTTGAGCACTCATTCTAGCAGGTCTGAAATGCATATGTGCTTATGCTTATTCTTTCCTATGACCTGAGGGCTGAGAGTTCTTCACTTTCTTCTACACTCCCATATCCATTCTCTTTGTTTAAAGCTAAAGATTGGAGTCACATGAAAAGAGATATTTTCTTTTCTTCTCACATGGTCTTCCCTAATAATATTTTCAAATTCACCATGAATTGTTTTAAGAAAAGAAAAGAGATTGCATTGAGAAAGAAGCAAACTCTGCCCCACCTTTTATCCCATGAAAAATTCCACTAGTGCAGGAAAGAATTGGAGGGGGTTTCCAAAGGTGGCTCCATTGTGACATCTGCCCTTGATGTATAACAGAGTGTGACTCCTTGAGATGATATATGGTAAGTGGAAGGACAGAGTGAAAAGAATGCACTGCCTCTATTATACTGTGATGTCACCCTTAAAATTTTCCCTCCTGGGGAGTATGTTCGTTTATATGTTTCCAAGACTAACAGAAACTACCTGTGTTATATGTGTTTGCATGTGTTCGTATGTGTGTGTGTGTAATATCCTTAAATTTTGAAAGCGCAGCAGCATGGTGTCTGTGTGTGTGTGTGTATATATATAATTAATAATAATAAATAATAATTTTAAAATATATATAATTAATCAAGAATTAGAAGATTTCTAAGACCTTAATTATGGTATTTCTCTCTCTCTCCCTCTCTTTCTCTCACCCCTCTATCTCTATCTCTGTCTCTGTCTCTCTCCACCTCTACTTCTCTTGCATACACACACACACACTCTATCATATGTGCATAAATCTCTGTGAAATACAGACTAGCATAAACACATACACACACGGTAGCACATTCATTACTGACCAAGCATTTCAGTGGTTGAAGTCAATAATAGGCTTTTTTTTTTTTTTTTTTTTTTTTCAATGAACAGGCAAGAGCTACCTGTCCTGGAGAAACCAGTTTGCATACAAATGATGTAACAAGTTCCTCAAAGCATATCAAGCCTTTGAAGAACCTTAACAGTGATGCCTTCACGTATGTTTACTTCTAGTATTAACTCTGAGATTTTTGAGTTTGTCATAGGTCTAACAGGAATCTCTGTTCCAATTAGAATATAAGTAAAGAATGACTCGAAAGGTGGCTTATGTCATCTTCCATTTCTGTCCACTATCTCCTCACTTAACTAACACACAGAAGCATTTATTTCAAAATCCTGTAATCATGCTCTGTTCACCAGAGCACAGTTCCCCAAATTATATTCTAAGCAACGCTAGCCCCCCCCATAAATTGTCATCCTGAATCAAATATATTTTGGAAACATTCCCTGCAACAAAATATTCTCTTCCTAAACATGCACAATTCAGGGAAATATATTAAATTCTCAATAATGGCACTTTGTTTACTGTATTTTACACAGAATTTTTTCAAACCCATTTGACTACAGAATCTTTCTTTCTTCACTATATTTACACATACAACCACACACTCCAAGTGACAGCATGGGAATCCATTTTTAGAAACACTGACCTAGAAAGTAAAATAATGTATTAGTCTGTTTGTGTGGCATTCATTGACATGCATAATCTATTCTAATTCTTCTTTCATAACTTCTTTTCCCCTGAGATGTTAAAAATCTGGGAGAATAGATTTCACTGTTACAACTTCCTGATTCTATAATTTATATCATGGCTCAGCCTTTGACCCCTCTGGGACTACCCCTGCAGAGTCTGTCTCAGTGCATAGTGACCTTTGCAATCTCTAGAACATCACTGCTCTATCCCTCATCTGGTGCTTCATAAAAATCCTTCTGTCGCTTTGCTAATTGCTCAAGAAAAAGTCTAAGTAGAACAGGTATTGGGTAGGAAGGACACAGGAGGCTTTTGCAGGACAGCAATAGACAAAATTATAACTACTTTTGATGATCTTGAAAAACATATGTGGTAATAATCAACAGGAAGACACTGGAACTCACCAAAAAAGATACATCACATCCAAAGACAAAGGAGAAGCCGCAATGAGACAGTAGGAGGGGCCCAATCACAATAAAATAAAATTCCATAACCGCTGAAGAACAATTATACCACAGAAGTCCACCCACTGGAGTGAAGGTTCTGAGCCCCATGTCAGGTTTCCCAACCTGGGGATCTGGCAATGGGAGGAGGAATTCCTAGAGAATCAGACTTTGAAACCTAGCAGGGTTTGACTGCAGGACATCGACAGGACTGGGGGAAACAGAGACTCCACTCTTGGAGGACACACACAAAGTAGTGTGCACATAAAGACCAAGGGGAAGGAGCGGTGACCACATAGGAGACTGAACCAGACCTACCTGCTCGTGTTGGAGGGTCTCCTGCAGAGGCAGGGGGTGGCTGTGGCTGAACACAGGGACAAGGACACTGGCAGCAGAAATTCTGGGAAGTACTCCTTGGCGTGACCCTACCAGAGTCTGCCATTAGCCCCACCAAAGGCCTGCAGGCTCCAGTGCTGGGTCGCCTCAGGACAAACAACCAACAGGGAGGGAACTCAGCCCCACCCATCAGCAGACAAGCAGATTAAAGTTTTACTGAGCTCTGCCCACCAGAGAAACACCCAGCTCTACCCACCACCAGTCCCTCCCATCAGGAAGCTAGCACAAACCTTTTAGATAGCTTCATCCACCAGAGGTCAGACAGCAGTAGCAAGAACTACAATCCTGCAGCCTCTGGAACAAAAACCACATTCACAGAAAGAAAGACAAGATGAAAAGGCAGAGGGCTATGTACCAGATGAAGGAACAAGATAAAACCACAGAAAAACAACTAAATGAAGGGGAGATAGGCAACCTTCCAGAAAAAGAATTCAGAATAATGATAGCAAAGATGATCCAGGACCTTGGAAAAAGAATGGAGGCAAAGATAGATGAGACGCAAGAAATGTTTAACAAACACCTAGAAGAATTAAAGAACAAACAAACAGAGATGAACAATACAATAACTGAAATGAAAAATATACTAGAAAGAATCAAAACCAGAATAACTGAGGCAGAAGAACGGATAAGTGACCAGGAAGACAGAATGGTGGAATTCACTGCTGCGGAACAGAATAAAGAAAAAAGAATGAAAAGAAATGAAGACAGCCTAAGGGACCTCTGGGACAACATTAAATGCACATTCGCATTATATGGGTCCCGGAAAGGGAAGAGAGAGAAAAAGGACCTGAGAAAATATTTGAAGAGATTATAGTCAACAACGTCCCTAACTTGGGAAGGGAAATAGCCACCCAAGTCCAGGAAGCACAGAGTCCTAGGCAGGAGAAACCCAAGGAGAAACACGCTGAGACACATACTAATCAAGTTGACAAAAATTAAAGACAAAGAAAAATTATTGAAAGCAACAAGGGAAAAAGTGACAACATACAAGGGGACTCCCATAAGGTTAACAGCTGATTTCTCAGCAGAAACTCTACAAGCCAGAAGGGAGTGGCATGATATATTTAAAGTGATGAAAGGGAAGAAACTACAACTAAGGTTACTCTACCCAGCAAGGATCTCATTCAGATTCAATGGAGAAATCAAAAGCTTTACAGACAAGGAAAAGCTAAGAGAATTCAGCACCACCAAACCAGCTCTATAACAAATGCTAAAGGAACTCCTCTAACTAGGAAACACAAGAGTAGAAAAGGATCTACAAAAACAAACCCCAAAAATTATGAAAATGGTAATAGGAACATACATATCGATAATTACCTTAAATGTGAATGGATTAAATCCTCCAAGCAAAAGACACAGGCTCGCTGAATGGATACAAAAACAAAACCCATATATATGCTGTCTACAAGAGACCCACTTCAGACCTAGGGACACATACAGGCTGAAAGTGAGGGGATGGAAAAAGATATTCCATGCAAATGGAAATCAAATGAAACCTGGAGTAGCAATACTCTATCAGATAAAATAGACTTTAAAATAAAGAATGTTACAAGAGACAAGGAAGGACACTACATAATGATGAAGAGATCAATCCAAGAAGAAAATATAACAATTATAGATATATATACACCCAACATAGGAGCAGCTCAACACATAAGGCAAATGCTAAGAGCCATAAAAGAGGAAATCGAAAATAACAATAATAGTGGGGGACTTTAACACCTCACTTACACCAATGGACAGATCATCCACAAAGAAAACTAATAAGGAAACACCAGCTTTAAGTGACACAATAGACAAGATAGATTTAATTGATTTTTATAGGACATTCCATCCAAAAACAGCGGATTACACTTTCTTCTCAAGTGCGCACGACACATTCTCCAGGATAGATCACATCATGGGTCATAAATCAATCCTCGGTAAATTTAAGAAAACTGAGAATATATCAAGCATCTTTTCCGACCACAACGCTATGAGATTAGAAATCAATTACAGGGAAAAAAACCGTAAAAAACACAAACATATGGAGGCTAAACAATACATTACTAAATAACCAAGAGATCACTGAAGAAATCAAAGAGGAAATAAAAAAATACCTAGAGCCAAATAACAATGAAAACACGACCATGCAAAACCTATGGGATAAAGCAAAAGCAGTTCTAAGAGGGAAGTTTCTAGCAATACAATCCTACCTCAACAAACAAGAAAAATCTCAAATAAACAATTTAACCTTATACCTAAAGGAACTAGAGAAAGAAGAACAAAAAAACCCCCAAAGTTAGTAGAAGGCAAGAAATCATAAAGATCAGAGCAGAAATAAATGAAATAGAACAAAGAAAACAACAGCAAAGATCAATAAAACTAAAAGCTGGTTCGTTGAGAAGAAAAACAAGATTGATAAACCTTTAGCCAGACTCATCAAGAAAAAGAGGGAGAGGACTCAAATCAATAAAATTAGAAATGAAAAAGGAGAAGTTACAACGGACACTGCAGAAATAAAAAGCATCCTAAGAGACCACTACAAGCAACCCTAGGCCAATAAAATGGACAACCTGGAAGAAATGGACAAATTCTTTGAAAGGTATAACCTTCCAAGACTGAACCAGGAAGAAATAGAAAATATGAACAGATCAATCACAAGTAATGAAATTGAAACTGTGATTAAAAATCTTCCAACAAACAAAAGTCCAGGACCAGATGGCTTCACAGGTGAATTCTATCAAACATTTTGAGAAGAGTTAACACCTATCCTTCTCAAACTCTTCCAAAAATTTGCAGAGGAAGGAACATTCCCAAACACATTCTACGAGGCCACCATCACCCTGATACCAAAATCAGACAAAGATACTACAAAAAAGAGAAAATTACAGACCAATATCACTGATGAATATAGATGCAAAAATCCACAACAAACTACTAGCAAACATCCAATAAAGATGTTTAAAAAAAATACTAGCGAACAGAATCCAGCAACACATTAAAAGTATGTGATCAAGTGGGATTTATCCCAGGGATGCAAGGATTCTTCAATTTAGGTAAATCAATCAATGTGATACACCATATGAACAAATTGAAGAATAAAAACTAAATGATCATCTCAACAGATGCTGAAAAAGCTTTTGACAAAATTCAACACACATTTATGATAAAAAAAACTCTCCAGAAAGCAGGCATAGAGGGGACCTACCCCAACATAATAAAGGCCATATACGACAAACCCACAGCAAACATCATTCTCAATGGTAAAAAACTGAAAGCATTTCCTCTAAGATCAGGAACGAGACAAGGATGTCCACTCTTGCCACTAGTATTCAACATAGTTTTGGAAGTCCTAGCCATGGCAATCAGAGAAGAAAAAGAAATAAAAGGAATACAAATTGGAAAAGAAGTAAAACTGTCATTGTTTGCAGATGACATGATACTATACATAGATCATCCTAAAGATGTCACCAGAAAACTACTAGAGCTAATCAATGAATTCGGTAAAGTTGCAGGATACAAAATCAACGCACAAAAATTTCTTGCATTCCTATAGACTAACAACGAAAAATCAGAAAGAGAAATTAAGGAAACAATCCCATTCACCATTGCAACAAAAAGAATAAAATACCTAGGAATAAACCTACTTAAGGAGGTAACATACCTGTACTCAGAAAAGTATAAGACACTAGTGAAAGAAATCAAAGATGACATAAACAGATGGAGAGATATACCATGTTCTTAGATCAGAAGGATTAATATTGTGAAAATGACTATACTACCCAAAGCAATCTACAGATTCAATGCAATCCCTGTCAAATTACCAGTGGCATATTTTACAGAACTAGAACAAAAAATCTTAAAATTTTTATGGAGACACGAAAGACCCCAAATAGCCAAAGCAATCTTGAGGGAAAAAAACAGAGCTGGAGGAATCGGACTCCCTGACTTCAGACTATACTACAAAGCTACAGTAATCAAGACAATATGGTACTGGCACAAAAATAGAAATATAGATCAACGGAACAGGATAGAAAGCCCAGAGATAAACTAATGCACCTATGGTCAACTAATCTATGGCAAAGGAGGCAAGGAGATACAACGGAGAAAAGACAGTCTCTTCAATAAGTGGTGTGGGAAAACTGGACAGCTACATGTAAAAGAATGAAATTAGAACACTCCCTAACATCATACACAAAAATAAACTCAAAATGGATTAAAGACCTAAATGTAAGACCAGACACTATAAAACTCTTAGAGGAAAACATATGAAGAACACTCTTTGACATAAATCACAGCATGATCTTTTTTGACCCACCACGCAGAGTAATGGAAATAAAACAAAGATAAACAAATGGGATGTAATGAAACTTAAAAGCTTTTGCACAGCAAAGGAAACTATAAACAAGATAAAAAGACAACCCTCAGAATGGGAGAAAATATTTGCAGATGAATCAACAAAGGATTAATCTTCAAAATATATAAACAGCTCATGCAGCTCAATATTAAAAAAACAAACAACCCAATCAAAAATGGGCAGAAGACCTAAATAGACATTTCTCCAAAGAAGACATATGGATGGCCAAGAGAGACATGAAAAGCTGCTCAACATCACTAATTATTAGAGAAATGCACATCAAAACTACAATGAGGTATCACCTCACACCAGTCAGAATGGGCATCATCAGGAAATCTACAAACAACAAATGCTGGAGAGGGTGTGGAGAAAAGGAAACCCTCTTGCACTGTTGGTGGGAATGTAAACTGATACAGCCACTATGGAGAACAGTATGGAGGGTCCTTAGAAAACTAAAAATAGAATTACCATATGACCCAGCAATCCCCCTACAAGTCATACACCCAGAGAAAACCATAATTCAGAAAGACACTTGCACCCCAATGTTCATTGCAGCACTATATACAATAGCCAGGTCATGGAAGCAACCTAAATGCCCATCAACAGATGAATGGATAAAGAAGATGTGGTACATATATACAATGGAATATTACTCAATCATAAAAAGGAATGAAATTGGGTCATTTATACAGGCGTGGATGGACCTAGAGACTGTCATACAGAGTGAAGTAAGTCAGAAAGAGAAAAACAAATATCGTATATTAACACATATATATGGAATCTAGAAAAATGGTACAGATGAACTGGTTTGAAAGGCAGAAATTGAGACACAGATGTAGAGAACAAACATATGGACACTAAGGGGGAAATAAGGGTGGTGGGCTGGTGGTGGTGGGGTGAATTAGGAGATTGGGATTGACATATGTATACTAATATGTGTAAAATAGATAGCTAATAAGAACCTGCTATATAAAATAAAATAAAATTCAAAAAATTAAAAAAAGAAATACATGTTTGAATTTCTCTGACTCAAAATCCAAAAGCAAAAAATTGAATTGTTTTAAGTTAATTTAAAAAACAGTAAATCAATTGCATATTCCTATGAGATATGTGTTAAGATCAAAACAAATCATAAAAAAGCTCCATAATCATATTGTTAATAATAATATTGGGTGTTGTCATTGATATATTGTGTATATATTAGAATAAATAATGATTTTAGTGTCATTAGGAATGAAGATTTCACTTAGAAAAAATATAAACGTAAAATTATTGTCCTCTAAGTGAAAGAAGCCAACCTGAAAAGGCTATACACTGTTGGACCTAAACTATATGACATTCTGGAAAAGACAAAACTATGGAGATAGTAGAAAGATCAGTAGTTGCCAGGGACTGGGTGGGGGAAGGAAGGAAGAACAGTCAGAGCACAGGGCACTTTTAAGGCAGTGAAATTATTCTGTGTGATAATGGTGGATACATGCCATTATAAACCCAGAAACTGCACAACACCAAGACTTAATCCTATTCTAAACTATGAACATTGGTTGACGACGATGTGTCAATAGGTTCATCTTTTGTAACCATGTACTTCTCTGGTGCCAGAGATTGAAAATAAGGGAGGGTGTGCATGTGTGGTGGCAGTGGATACAGGCAGGCATACCCCATTTAATTGTGCTTCAATTTATTGTACTTTGTAGGTATTGCATTTTTTATAAATTGAAGGTTTATGGCAACCTCGCATAGAGCAGACCATCAGTGCCATTTGTCCAACAGCATTTGCTCACACTTGGTCAATGTGACCAAATATGTCACATTTTGGTAATTATCGCAATATTTCAAACAGTCCACCAGCAAAAAGATTATGATTTGCTAAAGGCTCAGATGATGGTTAGCAATTTTTAGCGATAAAATATTTTAAAATAAAGATTATGTACATTATTTTTTAGACCTGATCATATTGCACACTTAATAGACTACATGATAGTGTAAACTAACTTTTTTTTTTTGTGATACGCGGGCCTCTCACTGTTGTGGCCTCTCCCGTTGCGGAGCACAGGCTCCGGACGCGCAGGCTCAGCAGCCATGGCTCACGGGCCCAGTTGCTCCGTGGCATGTGAGATCTTCCCAGACCGGGGCACGAACCCGTGTCCCCTGCATCAGCAGGCGGACTCTCAACCACTGCGCCACCAGGGAAGCCCTAAACTAACTTTTATATGCACTGTGAAAGCAAAAATTTTCATGTGATTCACTTTATTGCAATATTTGTTTTATTGCAGTGGTCTGGAACAGAACTCTCAATATCTCTTAGGTATGCCTATATATGGGACTCTCTGTATTTATTAGCATTTATTATTACTTTCAATGTATTATACTAAAGAACACACCATACAATATTTCATTTAATACATTAATTTCACTTAATTTTGCTAGTGTCTGTCTCTATTTCCAAAATAGAAAAACTAAGTTTCCAAAGTTCAATACCTGGCACAAGGTCATAGAACAAGTAAGAGGGGAGCTGACATTTAGAGATCACATTCTTAACCACTAAGCTTTACTGAATGCTCCTAGTGGTATCCAATCTATTGTATAAATCTGTTTATCCTCACCAAGCCTAGCACAGCATTGAGCGTGTCCCAGCTAGCAAGGAACTAACAGATTTATTCATTCACAGAGATGCAATGTCTTAGTGGAAACGCTAGTCAATGGGAAATATGACAATTGATACCTATTTTGTCAGCTGTTAGTTCTAATTAGCCAGAATTTGATACTAAATCCATTGTTTTACATCACAGCCTGTTAGTTCCCAGAGTAGAAAAATCTGCTTCCATAGTGCATTTGAACTGGAGTCCACAATATATATATCATTAAACACATTCATTAGGATACATTGGGTGCCAAAATTCATATAGCTGAGGTTTCTTTTTTTAATGTGGGAATAGGGGCTATTAAAAAAGTTACTATTTTTGAAACTCGATGTACCTTTCTTAATTACTTGATTCTAGTCCAAATTGGTATGAGGAACAGGGCACGAAGAGAATGAGTAAATCTAAATCTTAACAATATGTCCGTGGCAGGGCTGTGACACTCGTCTCTGTGTCTCAGTAATATTTGTGGGGATAGCTTCTAGTCTTTAGAATGCCATACTTTGTGAGGAACTAGAAGTTTGAATAAATTATTGAGTATTCCATGATGGATAGAACTTCTAGGTCAGATGGACCCACGAAAATGAACTGGAGGACAATTAGACTGAATTAAGATACTGAGTCTCTAATATCTTGAACTATATTCAGTACAAGTTCTTTCTTAAGGAGGGAATTTTTGTTATTGTTCTGTTATGTTGCTGCTATTGTTTTATTGAGCAATCAAGGAGATGTTGAAATTTTGCATGGCAGAAAATCTCCCTATCCTGACCTTCTTTAATTAAAATAGATATCAGGCCTTCACGAAGAATTTACTAGAGTCAGTATTAAAGGAAGTTGAGACCAAAGGAGGGAAAAGAATGGTTGAAGGGGGGGGCTTCCCTGGTGGCGCAGTGGTTGAGAGTCTGCCTGCCGATGCAGGGGACACAGGTTCGTACCCCGGTCCGGGAAGATCCCACATGCCGCGGAGCGGCTAGGCCCGTGAGCCATGGCCGCTAAGCCTGCGCGTCCGGAGCCTGTGCTCTGCAACGGGAGAGACCACAACAGTGAGAGGCCCGCGTATCGAAAAAAAAAAAAAAAAAAGGTTGAAGGGCACATAGCATGAACGAGATAAACTGAACTCAGTCTTCCAATGCCCACTCTCATCTGCTTTTGTTTCCTTTTACAATATTAAGGTATAAATAATAGGGACACCTTCTCTTCATCTTCCTTGTCATTATATCATTTTTATGATAATTATAAACAATTTAATGAATTTTAACTGTATAACAGTACAGTTACACTTTTTTTTTTAGATGTTGGCGGTAGGAGTTTATTAATTTATTTATTTATTTTTGCTGTGTTGGGTCTTCGTTTCTGTGCGAGGTTTCTCTAGCTGTGGCAAGCGGGGGCCACTCTTCATCACGGTGCACGGGCCTCTCACTATCGCGGCCTCTCTTGTTGCGGAGCACAGGCTCCAGATGCGCAGGCTCAGTAGTTGTGGCTCACTGCGCCACCAGGGAAGCCCCAGTTACACTTTTAAGTTAAGTGCTAAGTGCTTTTAAGTGTTATTTAATATTATATTTGTTATTATTTATTATTCACCTCTACTCTGGAAGGAAAAGATAACCATTTTGTAGATGATTTAGCTGAAATTCAGAGAAGTTAAGTTTGCAAAATCTGCAATCTCCCTGGAGTCTCCTTTGGTGTGCATGTTGCATTTGGAGCCAGAAAGTCCAGAGGAGAACTTCAGAAACAAGTGCAACAGATAGCAGAAGTGATAGGAAATCAGAGAGTTTCAATAACTTAGCAAGAAGTAAACGGAGGGTGACCATATCCAGATCAGAGCATGAACTAAACCAGCTACTGACTAAAAATCAGCCAGTAAGAACAGGAAAGATCAAACACACGAGAGACGTTGCCCTGCAGACAAGACGGGATCCAGAGCATGCCACTTAAATACACCCCGCTGCCAAGAGGTCACATGATCCTTCCCTCACACAAAGATCTTGGAAGAAGAAAGGCTATGGGTGCAGAAATCATTGAGCCTGAACATTCATCCCCCAAATCTAAATATTATGTAACTACATTGTTTAGTTCAACCTCCTCTCTTGCTCTAGTACACATCATTTGGAGGGAAGTTGGTAGTGCTCTGCACACTAGAAGGCCAAATTCCTATTAGACAGATTAGATTATATAAGTTCTACTTTCTTTTCCCAAAGTTAAACTCTGTGTTAAGTTGTATCCTGCTACTTGTTCAACAGCCATGGTGTAAACCCTTTTACTGTCATAGTACACAATTTTTCAAAATAGATCACAGTCTATAGAAACTTGCTGCACTTAATTATCATGATTTCAGAGCCTCTGAATCTTATTTTTTTCCTCTCAGTTTACCTAATTTAGTACTCAAAACAACATTGGTGTATTCTGTTAATGTGGACCAGAGATAATGATAAGCATAAAAAAACTAAATAATAACAGAATATACTTATTCATCAAGATGCCTCCTGTGTTTAAAGAAGAACTCATTTATTTATTAATTAAATATTGAAACATGTTTACTGCTGAAATACAGTAAAGGACCAATTAATTACCATTAACACCTTAGATAACTAATTGATCACTTCTATGCATATGCTGTATTCAGTGTCAGAAATTACATAGAAAATGGCCCTATTTCTATGGTGGTAACCATTCTGCAATAAATAAATGTATCACATCAACACACTATACACCTTAAATTTACACAATTTTATACGTCAATTATATCTCAGTAAAACTGGGGAAAAAAGATTCTTTACTATTTCTATTCTCTGTATCTCATTAATAGAATATGTGAGGTTTTAAAATTATTGTTTTTAAAGTCTACAATTTTAGTTAATAAATGTGAAATGGGTTTGATTGATCAATAATTACCTATGAACACTAACATGGATGAGCAATGGTTCTTCTAGATGGAGAAAACTGTATGCTCAAGGCTAGCTGTCCCTAGATGCATGAAACATATTCCTAGGCATTTCTCATTCTATTTATATTCTTATAATGCCCAAAGCCTGATACTGACAGTTACTGTAAGTTGTCTTTTACCTAGCCACACATCAAATTGAGTATCCCTTCCTAATTACCTGAAAAACATTTTTTTCCTGATGTCTGAGATTCTGTCTATTATATAGGGCAGGATACAGGAAAATGGATATAATCCATGGGAGTCCTACAGAAATTACACAGATTTAGTCAAAAATTTGAAAACTCCAGCACAACGGAGCAAGAAAAAAAGTGTTGCCTTATTTCTTAAAAAAATAAAAAATAAGGGTAGGGGTACAACAACAGTGAAAACTTAGAGAGCCTCAAAGACAGCCCTTAATGACATCTCATTTAACTTCCGCTGAGGTTCATGGGGCCAGAGTCCAATCTGAATTTATCTTGCACGTAGCACAGACAACCCACTTCACTTCCTCATATACTGCCCTAAGCCACTGTGCTTAGGGTGCTTTGCCAGGATGGTACTGAAGAGACCATTGACAGTTGTCATTACATCTACAAATGCCATCTTCCTTACTGAGAACACTTTTAAGGTAATTTTGAAGAATCTAACAGGAGAATGCACATGGAGTCACAAGCTAATTTATAAAATGAACCCCAAACCAATGGTTACAAGGTATCAATGAAGAAGAGAGGTGTTACTTTTTGATGAGTAACACCCTCCTCCAACTCTGCCTTCTATTTTCTTACCAAATAACGGGGAAAATGATCACTGTAACCCAGATCACCGTATGGGCAGTTGGGGGATCATAAGCATGGTTAGCTTTATAAAGTGTCCCCTTCAACCATTCATCAGTAATATAAATTAACTGATTTTTAGCTAACATTTTGCGAGTAATTTCTATGTTCTAGGTGCTATGTTAAACACTTTAGATGTAGCAATTCATATAATATGCCTAGTAATTCCAAGAGGTAGACACTAATATTATCTTATTTTATAGAAAACAAGAATAAGGCACAGAACATTCTACGGGGAAGCAACTCACTTCCACCGTTTGGATGGCCTTTCAGAAAGGTTGCAAGTTGAGAAAAGAAGATGGGCCTTGATATTCTTGCAGTTAGTGAAAATGAGCTGCCCCCAGTGAAAGTGAACTGCCCCAGGGAAGGGGAAAACCTTGGGTGAGGCATTTCTTTCTGTTGAGGGCAATTAGAGGGGAAGTACTCAACCACTAGCACTCAGCAGCCAAGAATTCCAGCTATGAGGAGAATCAGTCAGTGCCCCAGACCTGAAAGTGGACCTCAGTAGTGCACTACAGAATCCTCTACACTGCCTGGTGCACAAGCTCTAGATGTGTGATACAGTCATGGATAAACTAATGAACGAAGGGATGATTGGGACATATTTGTCTGATTTATCATCTGAAGAGGAATCTTTATTCAGTCCTCCTAGGGTGCTACCATATTCACTATGTTCAGATTTCTGTCTTCCGTTTGGAAGAAGAAGCACAAGCTGAATTATCATCAAGGAATATCCATATATTCCAAATGATGAATATGGAACATGAGAGCCATCCAGTGGAACAGGAAGTACAGGGTTTTAGTGAAGACAACTCTGACCACCCAAGAAAAATAGAAGGAAATGGAGTGTCTCAAAATATCACCACAAAGAATAATAACTTTAGAGACAATGATGAAATTAGATTGTAATAAACTAGAATAATAGAGAAAGAAGGGAATTACCATATAGTGAGGTTTGTGCTACGTGTGTTTTACTTGTATTGTCAAACTGAATTTTTAAAACCCTTGAAGCGTTAGGGTGTCACAATCGGATGAGGAAATTAAGTTTTAGAAAAGTAAAGTAAGTTGTCTAAGGTGACACAGCTTGAACACAGATATGTCTACATCAAAATTCAGTGATCTTGTCTATAGAGGTTGTAATTACTGTCTCTAAAATTCATGTTTATTATTACGCAATCATGAATGCAATATTTGACATTAACAGCGATGTTATAGTTTGCCATAAAATAGCATTTTTGAATTTATTTTGTATTTTTTCTTCGTAGCTTGTCTAATAAGCAAAGCAAAAAATGATAGTTCTTGTTTTACATATGAGAAGGTTTAGGCTTAGAAGAGGGCTCCTTTTGCCTTTTCCATTTCCTGGCCTGCTATGTCATTTGTTATTCCTCTGGAATGATGGAATTTCCGCCTCCATTTTTTTTTTTTACCAGAGATGACACCATTTTGTATATGTTAGACAATGTGGGTTGAATTTTAACGGACTGAACTATGCAGTGTCCAGAGAAGGCACAGAGTCATCTGGCTCATTTCTTTGGTGATGCCTTCCCTCCAAAATCACACTTAGAAGGGTTTTGAAAAGGCAAAGTGACTTGTCCAAAGTAACTCACCTTGGATATTGCAGAGTCAAACCACAAAAACAGATTGTTTCAAAACCACTTGATATATTTTTGATACGACAGCTGATGTTGTAGTTCTTGATGTGCTGATAAAGCAATTTTTTCTTAGTTTTTCAGAGTTCTTGCTTCTTATAAAATGCTTAAGCTCTGCTTCTCCCAAATGATGGGAAGGAGGTGGAGCCAAGGTCAGATGGGATAGTCTTCTGCCCCAGATAACAACCATATTGGTCTCTCTGCCTACTCCTGGATTCTCACTTAATGATACTTGACAGCATACTTTTTGTTCTCCTACAGAAGCGGTGGTGTGGGTAAGCTCTTGTGTTTCTCTCTCCTGCATCTTTTAGTTTACATAAAATTCTTTTGAAGTCAGATGACCTTCGCTTTGATCACTTCCAGTTTCATTATATACAAAAATCTCCGTATTACTCATTTTTTTTCAATTTTCTATGTCAAAGGATTTGTTTAAACTTCAACTCTTCTCCATTCAGATAGTCACTTCAGAGAAACTTTAGCTTTTTTATCAGCCAAGTAATTTACATGTTCCAAGTAATTCTGTGGAACATGTTCTTGCCCTCTGTTCTTAATGGTAAATATATCTATCTATATAAATCTATATCTATATCTCTATTTACATCTATAGAAGAGAGAGAGGCAGAGACAGAGAGAGACAGAGAAAAAGAGAGAATACAACTCTAGAACTAAAGGAAATATTTAGGTAAGGACAGAGAAATCTGAGAATCTAAGAATAAGAAGAGTACACTGGTACCATATGGAGAAATCAGCTTTAAGTTTTTCTTTGGCCTGGAGCTATATAGCCATAGAATAGAGAAATACAATTCTCCTCACAAGCCACTACAACCTTAACATATTAGAAGTCTAAAAATGGGATTTAGGGCCAAAGCTCTCATTCATCTATCTGTCAGTCCATCCATCTACCCATTTTCTCATTTATTCAATTCAATATTCATGAACACTTAATAGCTTCTAGCTACTAGCAGATCATCTCACTGTTTTGATTTGGTTCCTACATGCATATATCTCCCTCAGAAGATATTACTAGGTCTTTAGACAATAATCTGACCACAGATTCTAGCACAATGACAAATATGCTAAAAGAAACATTTATCAAAACTGTTAATTTGCTTATTGTTAGGCCATTTTTAAACAACTCCTTTTTCTTACACTTTTCTCTTCATGAACTTTCTCTCAGGACAATTTCTCTCTTTTCTAAAATTCTGTAATGGTCCGTTCAAATAGGCTACAAAAATAGTTTTCATTTCTCTGAAAAATCTTAGGTTATATACCTGTTCTAAGGTAAGCTACACATTCTTATTAGATATACCCTCTGAAAGTTTCTTTACTAATTAAAATGGGTTATTGTTTACTATTAAAATTAGGGATAAAAGAGAGACAAACTGTCAATAACTTTACCTCAACTTTCATATATGTTAATCTTCACAAAATACTTCGAGGGGAAGAATCATTAAATCACTTTCAAGGAAGACAGAACTGAGGTTTCAAGAGTTAACCTCTGTCAGTGGGTAGGAAATTCACTCATGATGGAACTGAGATTTATCTCAGACTTGTCCAAATCCAAAGCCTTTACTATTGCTACCAGACTAAAGAAGAGAGGGCTATTTACAACTGGAGGAACCATTGGGTGTTATCCGGCTGGTTTCTACTTCTCATGATTGATAATTGTTATGGCTCTTTTGTCTCAGAGCCTTCCCTGGTGGCTATTCTCTCTCTCAAACCACTAGGCCATTATCTGTGAATGACCTCCTCTTCTATTAAAGCAGTTGGTACCTCCAACTTTAAGTGTGTCCGTGTGTAATTTTAAACGCAGTGCCTCTTTCCCCACTGCGGCTAACCCCCTCTCCATCCCAATTATGCGAGTGGCTGAGACCTACCATTGCAGTGGTTAGTTGTATTAACTTGAAAAGTAGTCACAGATCATAAACCTCCCACATAAATTATGCTCAAATAAGATGTGCATAGAAATTTAAGTTCTAGATCACATTTATTTCCAAGTTGCACTGTGTTCACAGCATTTCTCCCTGGTTCATGTAATGAATCCTTATTTGTTTAATGATAGTGATTAGATGGCTTAAATTACCAGAAATAAAATCCATTTCCCTCAGCACTGGCCACATATATGAGAATTTTCAGTCGTGTATTCTCTAGGCTCTTTTTTATAATGGTACTAAATACATATAAACAAGCATCTGTTGCAATACTTTAAATGTTTCCTCCTTATGTACTGCATGTATATTAAAAACAGAATGTTATTTAAAATATTAGTCATGCTCATGGATTAGAGTCTTTATTTGTGAAGAGCTAGCACATAATAAAGATCACCGAGTGAATACGGCGGAGTGTATCTTTCTCACTCAAACAGGCACATCTTCACTTGACTCTGTTTTCCATTTATTATTCAGGGTCATGTTCCAAAGTACTTAGAATCTACATCTACAAGGGGCCATACCTCTCCTTGCTTCGGGTGATTTTAAAGAAAATAACTACTTTGTCTTGAGCTACCCAGAGATTCACATGCAATTCTGACATCTGCTCCCTTGAAATAACGGTGCTGATTACATTCAAAATTAGAATAGAAACTGGAAATTCAAAGGACAAAAAAGAAGGCTCTGGAGTTCAGAGAAATGCGTATAAAATAGGGTCACAGAAGGAAAGAACAGTTGGAAAATAGTATGCTGACAATGATTTTAGAAATAAAATGTTAATAAGTACAATGGAGGCTTATATATTCCATGTAGAATGAGGTGACTCTTACCCTACTATTTTGGGTGTAGTAACATTTGATGTGTAAGAAATTAGCTGGAACAGGAATTAAGCTGTTCAAAATAAGAAAGGTCAGTATATAGACATTATCTGAGATTTCTTTCATTAATTTTACTGCTTACAAATTCAAGTGAAATCGCAGAATAAAGCCAACTTTATAGATATGCCATTTGACCCAAACCCCTCAAAAACAATCATATTTAACCTCTCTCACCAATCTGTAATAAAGTACTTTGCCCTTGCATTAGCCAATAAGTGGCTTCCACTCTCTCCTCCAGTTTGTACACTTTTGTAGGCGTATATTAAATGTCTGCGTAACAGAATTCCCTTCTTTGAAGACCAGCCTCTGGATGACAGTTTAACTACTGAATGATGTTCCAATTAATAAATTAATGTTTTACCTTCAAATAAAATATGCGGTTTCATCCATATTAAAGCATTCTGTCATTCATTTATTCAGATAATGAATTTAAACATTGTATTAGTTTATTGCTATATAACACATTACTATCAATTTAGCAGCTTAAAACACTATATATTTATCATCTCATAGGTTCTGTAGGTCAGAAGTCTAGGCATCTTGTACCTGGATTCCCTGTTCAGGGTTTCAGAAGACTACAATCCAAGTGTCTCCCACAACATATCTCATCTGAGAGGCTCAGGGTCCTACACCAAGCTCATTCAAGTTGTTGGCAGAATTGAATCCCTTGTGGTTGCAATACTGAAGTAGATTTTTCTTGCTAGCTGCTAACCAGGGACCAATCTCAATTTCTAATGCTGCGCATAGTTCCCTGCCAAACAGCCTCTAAGGGAGATCAGTTTGGTGCTTTGTGACCGCCTGGAGGGGTGGGATAGGGAGGGTGGGAGGGAGGGAGACGCAAGAGAGAAGAGATATGGGAACATATGTATATATATAACTGATTCATTTTGTTGTAAAGCAGAAACTAACACACCATTGTAAAGCAATTATACTCCAATAAAGATGTTAAAAAAAAAAAGAAGTTCACAACACCATTTGCTTTCTTCCAAGCCAGAAGAACTGCTTATCTCTAAGGCCTTCCTCTGGGACCAGCTGGAGGAAATGCTGCTTTCAAAGGGCTCACCTACTTAGGTCGGCATAATCTCCCTTATCTTAAGGTCAATGGATTTGAGACCTTAATTACAGCTGTAAAATTCCTTCAAAGCAGTGCCTAGATTAGTGTTTGATTCAACAGCCAAAATAACATGTATATACCCTAAGGGTCTGACTCCTATAACCTTATGGGACATCTTAGAATTATACCTAACTTAAAAATATAAATGAAGGTTCTTTATGTAACAAAGAGATTTCAGAATAGTCTTTCATTGGGAAGCAGCATGACCATGTAGGTATATTTTCTGATGTCTTAACTGCATCTCATGAGCCTTAATAATTAGGTTTTTATTTTATTTATCTTCTATTATTCATCATTGATCATGACATGGTGTTTCCACACATACACCCTTTGTACAATGGCACTTAAACAAATCCCCGCTGGTAAAAAAGGAGTTTACACACATACACACACACACACACACACACACACACACACACACACACACTTGGACTCAGACTATCTTGGGTTAAACTTCAAGATACTGGGAAAGACTTTTTACCTTTGTAAGAGTAAAACTTCATACCTCTTATAGGTTTATAGGTAGGATGCCTATATGTCTTGGTTTACCCAGGAAAGTGTCAGTTTATCTGTTTTACTGGTGATATTATTAACAGTGCTACCTTTTATAAAATGCACCCATGTTTGGACAATAAATCACATGGTCTACTTACATGGCTATTGTGAGGATGTACTATGAAAATGTGTGTAAAATCCTTCAGTGTGTTTGGCTAATAGAAGGCACTCAAAGACCATTAGTATAGAGGCCCCTTTTTCACCAGCCTGGATTTGTGTAAATGCCATTGTACAAAGGATTTATGTGTGTAAACACTGTGCTGTGTTCACTGATGAATACTAAAAGATAAATAAAATAAGAACCTAATACTTAAAGCTTATGAGATAAAGCCAGGACATCAGAGAATTAGAAAACAAAAATTTAGAGCCTAAAGTTATAAGTAAATTTAATTTGAGAACGTATAATTTGAGTAATCAATTACTTTTGGGGGGAGGAAACTATATGAGAGCACTTAAAAGAGAAAATTTACAATGATTCTTAAAAGATGAATACAATTTCTATCAATGAAATTGAAAGGAGAGGGCATTTCAGTTTGAAAAAAAATTAGATCCATCCCAGAGAATGGGTTAGAAATTCCATGCGGATAGAACACAGAATGATAATAGGGCCCGGTGAGAGATACAGCCTACGAGGTAAAATTGGTTCCAAACAGTAAAGGATTTTGACAGCTGGGCAAGGGGTTTATATGTTTTTCATAGGTGACTCACAGCCTGTCAAATGATTATGAGGCAAGGATTGAAAGAGGAAACAGAGTCAGGAGAAACCTCCAATAATTTGAACAAAAATAATCGAGTCTTGAGTTAAGATAGCAGTGGCTTGAAGAAAGAGGAAAGGGCAGAAATGTGGGAAATGGAAACACACACACACACACACACACACACACACACATCAAAGCCGTATATGTTGAGCTATCAATCACTAAGGGATGTATGAAGGATCTATTCAATAAAAGTAAAGAAAAATGTCAAGGTTCAGTAGTGGAAATATCAAGATTTAAGGTAGCATATTTACAGAAAAATATTGTTCAATTAGTGAGACTACAGCCAAGTATATAAATTATTATGGGAGTGAAAGAATGAGTAAAGGTGGAAGAAAGCAGAGTTGAATACAGTTTGCACTCTATTAAACTGAAAATTTAGTGTGACTGAAAGCATAGTAAAAATCTGACCAGGAAGAGACAAAGGTGGCCTTTAAAATGAGCCTATTCCTTATCTGATTGCTGTGTTTCTGTCAACAGGGTTCCTGCTCTGTTACCAGCACTATAATTATAAAAACTAAAGCAACTAATTAGAGATGGGGCTACATCTTGTCTAGTTAGTTCCACTTTGCATGCTGCATGGAACCTGGAAAGAAAGATTGACACAGGAACAACATCAAAGTTAGCTTGAGTCTGCATGTTTAAGATATATAAAGCATTATATATATGTGTATTTAAGTATATATGTATGTTTAAGTATATCTGTGTTTAAATATTAAGGTTTTAATATATATGCTTAAATATATTTTAAATGCATTCACATACCTATATATGTACATATATAGGTATGTGTGTGTGAGCGTGTATTTCCTTACTGCCCCATCAGTTCAACTAACTAATCATCACCATGATGGAGGAACCGGAGGACAGGGAAGTCAGACAATATCTTTGTGGATGTTAACCCCAGTTTGGCACAAACTGCAAGTCTGTTGCTTAGATTATTTTTTTCTTACTATAGCTCTAGGTGTTTCGGCCCAGCCAGAATGGCAGACAGAGGGTCAACACTGTATATATTCTCAATTCTGTTAAGTATTCTAGCTATTTAGCTTACCATTTTTCACCCGATTACTTCCAGCGATCCAGGAAGAGTATAAGTTCCAGAAGCATCCTCGACTGTCTTTTTTATACTCCCAGAAGTGTAATGGTCTCTCTCTGCATCTGGTAACTGATACCATTAATTAGACCTGACAAATTAATGATAGGCTATATTAACCACATTTGTCTAAGCATTTCACGGATATCTCCTGCTTCCAGTGGGAATCATTTAGGCTAAAGTAAAATATTTAGAATCCTGGATTCATCAGAAAAGTCAGATTTCCTAATCTCAGAAGTATCTCCCGTAGGATTTAACAAAGGGTTGGGCTAAATCTGTTGCATGTGTTCCATCTAAAAGCAGCAAAAATCTATCAACTGTAGATCAGCCAGATTGAAATCTCATCCCAGTGGATAAAAATCATCAGTAGTTCCCCATTACTTCCTAGCTAGAGAAGGCACTTCACGCTCTACCTTCCTAACTTATATCTATTTCCTTTCACACAAATTATATTTCAGTCTTGTTCAATTACTTGCTTATCCATGAGTATGTCTTGAGGGGTAATGCCAATTTGAAATTCATTTCATCTAGATAAACAGAATTTGGCTGTACCTGCTTGGTTCATCCTTATTTTATATCATGAGAGTGTGGCAAAGCAGAGAATGCACAACTTTATTCTTACGCTGTTCCAATGGCAATACATAGGTAGTAATCTGGGTAGCAGAACTATAAGCACTGATCCTTCATGCATCCACTTAACAGAGTACATGTTAGGTGCTACGCCAAGGCCTGTGATCAAGGTCACCCAGCAAAAGATAATTAGGGACAATCCCAGCATGCAGAGTCCTAACTCCTCTCTGTTTAGGCATCAGGTTATTAAGAGATGAGAGATGGAAAAGCTAGGGGGGCAGACACAGCCTCAGGCTCTGAGGAATTTTGCCTCAGGAAGAAAGAAGGAATCAACACAGAATTGGATCATAAAGAAACATAGCTACTTAGCGGAATCCAGTTAAAATCTGATCTCTTGCCATTTACCCCAAGGTAGAGCTAGGTCAACATGTCTTACAATCCAGTACTAGGTACACTAAGTGACTCCACGGCCAAGCAGGGAAGGACTTATGCATAAATGAATGACCATGTTGTTTCCCCTTTACTTGGACACAGGACAGTATAGGAACAACAGAGCTGTGGACTCTAGTCATGGTCCTAAACATTTAGCCACAGCACTCAAACCCCTATAAATTCACCACCTGTGTTGGAAGGCATTAGGAGAAACAAAAGTGTTATACATGAACCAGTGAAAGATGTGTGATTACAAGGACTTCTTTTCAGTAGTGTTCATGGACCAACGGCTAAAGTCTAAAGTAGGTGGCCATTCAAAACTTTTCAGAGTCTAAATTGGTGAATTAAGACATGATTTGGAAAGTATGTGTAGGTATATGTGCCTTCACTTAACAAAAAAATAATTTTCTCTTCTGTAAAATAGGGGCATTAATACTGATAGCTTCCTAACTCAAGCATCTGCAGCTCTAC
This sequence comes from Monodon monoceros, assembly GCF_005190385.1. Taxonomy (NCBI): domain Eukaryota; kingdom Metazoa; phylum Chordata; class Mammalia; order Artiodactyla; family Monodontidae; genus Monodon; species Monodon monoceros. The sequence continues at coordinate 22,365,758 of NW_021703766.1, read as the reverse complement.
TTCTCCAAGAATTTCCTCCAGCACCTGAGGTTTGCTAAATTGAAAGCAGTTCTCTATTTTGAAATACGGGGAATCAACACCTGAGGACAACCCTCTACCGTTAGGGAATGGGAATTGGTGTATAAATAGTCTGGTCTCCAGTCCTCTGGTTTTATAATTCTGAGCACACGTCACACTGATTCTCAACGGGTCCTCAGGGCCTTGGAGCTTCAGTTACGCTCAGCAGTAACTAACAAACCTTTTATTACCTTTCTTCCTTTCTTTCTCATTTTACTCCCTCCCTTGTAATTTTTGATCACCTCCCAGCTGAAGTATCTGTACTCAAGGCCTTAACTTAGTGTATCCTTCTGGGAAAACCCTAACTAGGATGGGAATTTTCCCCTCTTATTCCTTCACTTCACATAATGTTGTACCTATTCAGAGATTTAATTTAATATTTTATCATTGATTCCCTTTAATCTGTTTCCCTTACAAAAATTTAAACTCCTTAAATATAAGAACAAGATTGTATTTAGCATTCTAATTCTAGTATTGTACTCAGTAAAAGGGTGTTGAATGGATGAATAAAAAATATGGAGATATAAATCCCTGAGTTATTCTCTGCCTTACTGAGTATTTCTGTGACCAAGATAGCAATAATTCAGTTGACAATAGCAGATGGCAATTTCCATATCCTCTAAGGATTTAAACCCTGGCTCACCATAGGCCACTTTTCAGGAAGCTGAGTTGCCCTCTCTCCAGAAAAGGAAACTAAAATAAATAATGCTGAAGCTTGGTAGTAGTATGTATAAATACTTGGTCATCCCAGGCAGGTTCAGGAAAGTGTATGCACAAGAGAGCATGTTAGACTAAGAATCTCAGGGGCATTTGGGAAAATTTGGGAAAATGAGATAAATAAGGTGACTTTGGGTGCCAATTTTTCCACTGTAGGAACTAACCCTCTATTTGGAACTACTCCTTCCATCTGAAATAGTTGTTCAACAAGTTGGAAGTGACAGTATACAAAATGTTTTACTGCCATGTGTCAGGGAGCTTGATGCATTTCATGCCTGAATAAATGTAAAATGAAATTTTAGCTGAAGGAGATGGTGCAGCAAATGGTTCTTCACAGAGCTGGGAGTAAGGGATATGTCTCCCATGGAGAAACTCATGGTGACAATGTGCCTGATTCATATTTTAATTGCCAGCATAAAATCAAATATCCATAACTTCAGGCATGCTAATGAACAAGAAGCAGAATTAGATTTTTCTCTGCCTATTAAATTTTCTAACGTCGAGAGAAGCAAACAGAGCACTGTGGATCCAAATATTACCCCGAGGTGTTATAAGCACTAAAACTTGCAGATTAACATTGAATGGTTTTTTTTTAAAGACCTTTTTGAAATGACACTAATTCTTCAGCAACATAGTTTCTGCCAAAAGACATATGTTAAAATATTTCATTAAATTGGGACATACTGTAAAGTAAATATGACTTTTGATCCACTTTTTAAAAACTGGCTTGGACAAATATTCCTGTTTACCATAAGAATTTACTTTGTTACTACCTCTCCCTTTAAAAAGGATGTTGTCTACTATATTTTATTTACTAAAGAAAAATCATTTTTACTTTTATTAATTGCCAATATAAATATTAACCCTAACTAATGCTTCATTTCACAAGAGAAGTTTGCTTTCCAAAATAAGTCATTATGATTTCAGCTTAAAACACAAACACACATTTAATGTTTCAGTTTATCCAGGTGTTCTAGTTGTGGGGAAAAACACAATCCTGAAATGGTAACAACAGCTCCTAAGTTCTCTTTGCAAAACATTCTACTTACTACAGGATTTTGATGTTATCACTATAGATTTGTTGCTATTTGAGAGGGGCAAGGGTGAGCTATGTTTTGATATTCTCTGGATGTTCCCAAAAATCAGAATATTGATATTTTCCTCCAAAAAGAGTTTACTGAGTTGTGGTTTATGAAAGTGAAAGAGGAATATGAAAGGGGAACACCCTGTCTACACATGCATACACTCATATCCACCTGGGATCTGGAAAATATAAAGCAGTGGGAGTGTACTTGGCTATCCAAGTGTGACAGCACTTAGTGTGTGATAGATGCGAATAACAAAAACGCATATTTTAATAATGCAATTTTAAAACTGTGATCTTACATTTTTACTTTAAAATTCATATGTAGCTACTTAAGAAATCCCTAGCGACCCAGAAGAAACCATGGTAGAGTCTAGAATGATTGTGTGCCTCTGTGTGTGTGTGTGTGTGTGTGTGTGTGTGTGTGTGTGTGTGTGTACTATGTTAAGCCCAATGTTAGACAGTAGAGGACAACAGTAATATGTTCCTTATCCTCACAGTGTTTATGTCACGGGATTTATAAAATAATAAAAGAGGTGTGAGCTGACAAAAACAGGAAAACATAAGTATGAAAATTCAAGTAATGCTATGTTCTATAATGAAAATCTAAGAATCTAATTTTCAGAATGACTGGAATTTGGGAAACTGGCAAGTGGGGACAAGAGTGTATCTATAGGATATCGAGATATACTAGCAATCTTATATATGTATATAGAGATACAGATATAATAAAAGTCATGTATATTTATTGTGTACAACATGATTATGTGATATACAGGTACATAGTGAAATGATTACTATAGTCAAGCTAATTAACATATCATATCACACAGTCACCATTATTTTTTTGTGATGAGAGTACCTTAAACCTACGCTCTTAGCATATTTCTACTATTCAATACAGTATTATTAACTATGTTTTGTTTTTTATTAACATCTTTATTGGAGTATAATTGCTTTACATTGTTGTGTTAGTTGCTGCCGTATAACAAAGTGAACCAGCTAAACGTATACATATATCCCCATATCCCCTCTCTCTTGCATCTCCCTCTCACCATCCCTATCCCACCCCTCTAGGTGGTCACAAACACGAGCTGATCTCCCTGTGCTATGCAGCTGCTTCCCACTAGCAATCTCTTTTACCTTTGGTAGTGTATATATGTCCATGCCACTCTCTCACTTCGTCTCAGCTTACCCCTCCCCCTCCCCGTGTCCTCATGTGCATTCTCTATGTCAGCGTCTTCATTCCTGTGCTGCTCCTAGGTTCTTCAGAACCTTTTTTTTTAGATCCCATATATGTGTGTTAGCATATGGTATTTGTTTTCCTCTTTCTGACTTACTTCACTCTGTATGATAGACTCTAGGTCCATCCACCTCACACAAATAACTCAATTCTGTTTCTTTTTATGGCTGAGTAATATTCCATTGTATACATGTGCCACATCTTCTTTATCCATTCATCTTTCGATGGACACTTAGGTTGCTTCCATGTCCTGGCTACTGTAAATATATTAACTACGTTTATCATGCCTGTAGATAAGATCTGCAGACATTTATCGTACATAATTGCAACTTTGTCCTCTTTGACCAACATCTCCACATTTTCCACCCTCCCAAGCCCTTGGTAAGCACCATTCTACTCTCTGCTTCTATGAGTTCAAATTTTTATTTTTCTTAAGATTCCACATGTGAGATCATACAGTATTTGTCATTCTATGTATGGTTTAATTCACTTAGCATACTGTCCTCCAAGTTCATTCATGTTGTTGAATGTGGTAGAATTTCCTTCTTTCTCATGGGTGGATAATATCCCATCATCTGTTTACAGACACTGGGATTCTTTCCATATCTTGGTTATTGTGAGTAATGCTGCAATGAACATGGGAGATATTCTTCAAGATACTGTATCATTTCCTTTAGATATATACTCAGAATTGGGATTGCTGGCATATGGTAGTTCTATCTTCAATTTCTTGAGAAACCTTCATACTCTTTTCCACAATGGCTATGCCAATTTACATTCCCAGCAGCAGTGTCTAAATGTTCCCTTTTCTCCACATCCTCATTGATTGTTGTCATCTTTTGTCTTTTTGATAATAGCTATTCTAACAGGTGTGAGGTGATATCTCATTGCGGTTTTGAGTTGCATTTCCCTGGTGATTAGCAAGACATCCCTTATCAGATTTTTAAAAAAATTATTTTATTTTTTTTTATACAGCAGGTTATTAGTTACCCATTTTATACATATTAGTGTACATATGCCAATCCCAATCTCCCAATTCATCACAGCACCACCACCACCCCGCCACTCTCCCCGCTTGGTGTCCATACATTTGTTCTCTACATTTGCGTCTCTATTTCTGCCCTGAAAACGAGTTCATTTGTACCATTTTTCTACGTTCCACATATACGTGTTAATATACGACATTTGTTTTTCTCTTTCTGACTTACTTCACTCTGTATGACAGTCTCTAGATCCATCCACATCTTTACAAATGACCCAATTTCGTTCCTTTCTATGGCTGAGTAATATTCCATTGTATATATGTACCACACCTTCTTTATCCATTCATCTGTCGATGGGCATTTAGTTGCTTCCATGACCTGGCTCTTGTAAACAGTGCTGCAATGAACATTGGGGTGCATGTGTCTTTTTGAATTATGGTTTTATCAGGGTATATGCCCAGTAGTGGGATTGCTGGGTCACATGGTAGTTCTATTTTTAGTTTTTTAAGGAACTTCCATACTGTTATCCATAGTGACTGTATCAATTTACATTCCTACCAACAGTGCAAGAGGGTTCCCTTTTCTACACACCCTCTCCACCATTTGTTGTTTGTAGATTTCCTGATGATGCCCATTCTGACTGGTGTGAGGTGATACCTCATTGTAGTTTTGATGTGCATTTCTCTAATAATTAGTGATGTTGAGCAGCTTTTCATGTCCTTTTTGGCCATCCATATATCTTCTTTGGAGAAATGTCTACTTAGGTCTCCTGCCCACTTTTTTTTTTAATATTGAGCACAGTGAGTTGTTTATATATTTTGGAGATTAATCGTTTGTCTGATGATTCATTTGCAAATATTTTCTCCCATTCTGAAGGTTGTCTTTTGATCTTGTTTGTAGTTTCCTTTGCTTTGCAAAAGCTTTGAAGTTTCATTAGGTCCCATTTGTTTATTTTTGTTTTATTTCCATTACTCTAGGAGGTGAATCAAAAATGATCTTGCTGTGATTTACGTCAAAGAGTGGTCTTCCTATGCTTTCCTCTAAGAGTTTTATAGTGTCCAGTCTTACATTTAGGTCTCTAATCCATTTTGAGTTTATTTTTGTGCATGGTGTTAGGGAGTGTTCTAATTTCATTCTTTTACATGTAACTATCCAGTTTTCCCAGCACGGCTTATTGAAGAGGCTGTCTTTTCTCCATTGTATATCCTTGCCTCCTCTGTCATAGATTAGTTGACCATAGGTGCAAGGGGTTATCTCTGGATTTTCTATCCGGTTCCGTTGATCTATATTTCTGTTTTTGTGCCAGTACCATATTGTCTTGATTATTGTAGCTTTGTAGTATAGTCTGAAGTCAGGGAGTCTGATTCATCCAGCTCCATTTTATTCCCTCAAGACTGCTTTGGCTATTCGGGGTCTTTTGTGTCTCCATACAAATTTTAGGATTTTTTGATCTAGTTCTGTAAAAAAATGCTATTGGCAATTTGATAGGGATTGCATTGAATCTGTAGATAGCTTTAGGTAGTATAGTCATTTTCACAATATTGATTCTTCCAATCCAAGAACATGGTATATCTCTCCATCTGTTTGTATCATCTTTCATTTCTTTCATCAGTATCTTACACTTTTCTGCATACAGGTGTTTTGTCTCCCTAGGTAGGTTTATTCCTAGGTATTTTATTATTTTTGCTGCAATGGTAAATGGGAGTTTCCTTAATTTCTCTTTCAGATTTTTCATCATTAGTGTATAGAAATGCAAGAGATTTCTGTGCATTAATTTTGTATCCTGCAACTTTACCAAATTCATTGATTAGCTCTAGTAGTATTCTGGTGGCATCTGCAAACAGTGACAGTTTTACTTCTTCTTTTCCCATTTGTATTCCTTTTATTTCTTTTTCTTCTCTGATTGCTGTGGCTAGGACTTCCAAAACTATGTTGAATAATAGTGGCGAGAGTGGACATCCTTGTCTTGATCCTGATCTTAGAGGAAATGCTTTCAGTTTTTCAGCATTGAGAATGATGTTCGCTGTGGGTTTGTCATATATGGCCTTTATTATATTGAGGTAGGTTCCCTCTGTGCCCACTTTCTGGAGAGTTTTTTTTTATCATAAATGGGTGCTGAATTTTGTCAAAAGATTTTTCTGCATCTATTGAGATGATCATATGGTTTCCATTCTTCAATTTATTAATATGGTGTATCACATTGATTGATTTGCATATATTGAAAAATGCCTGCGTCCCTGGGATAAATCCCACTTGATCATGGTGTATGATTCTTTTAATGTGGTGTTGAATTCTGTTTGCTAGTATTTTCTTGAGGATATTTGCATCTATATTCATCAGTGATATTGGTCTGTAATTTTCTCTTTTTTGTAGTATCTTTGTCTGGTTTTGGTATCAGGGTGATGGTGGCCTCATAGAATGAGTTTGGGAGTGTTCCTTCCTCTGCAATTTTTTGAAAGAACTTGAGAAGGATGGGTGTTAGCTCTTTTCTAAATGTTTGATAGAATTCACCTGTGAAGCCATCTGGTCCTGGACTTTTGGTTTTTAGAAGATTTTAAAACACAGTTTCAATTTCATTACTTGTGATTGGTCTGTTCATATTTTCTATTTCTTCCTGGTTCAGTCTTGGAAGGTTATACCTTTCTAAGAATTTGTCCATTTCTTCCAGGTTTTGCATTTATTGGCATAGAGTTGCTTGCAGTAGTCTCTTAGGATGCTTTGTATTTCTGCGGTGTCTGTTGTAACTTCTCCTTTTTCATTTCTAATTTTATTGATGTGAGTCCTCTCCCTGTTTTTCTTGATGAGTCTGGCTAATGGTTTATCAATCTTGTTTATCTTCTCAAAGAACCAGCTTTTAGTTTTATTGATCTTTGCTACTGTTTTCTTTGTTTCTATTTCATTTATCTCTTCTCTAATCTTTATGATTTCTTTCCTTATACAAACTTTGGGTTTTGTTCTTCTTTCTCTAGTTCTTTTAGGTGTAAGGTTAGATTGTTTGAGATTTTTCTTGTTTCTTGAGGTAGGCTTGTATTGCTATAAACTTCCCTCTTAGAAGCTTTTGCTGCACCCCATAGGTTTTGGATCGTCGTGTTTTTGTTGTCATTTGTCTCTAGGTAGTTTTTGATTTCATCTTTGATTTCTTCAGTGATCTCTCGGTTATTTAGTAATGTATTGTTTACCCTCCATGTGTTTGTGGTTTTTATGGTTTTTTCCCTGTAACTGATTTCTAATCTCATAGTGTTGTGGTCAGAAAAGATGCTTGATATGATCTCAGTTTTCTTAAACTTATTGAGGCTTGATTTGTGACCCAGGATGTGATCTATCCTGGAGAATGTGTCGTGCGCACTTGAGAAGAAAGTGTAATCTGCTGTTTTTGGATGGAATAGCCTATAAATATCAGTTAAATCTATCTGGCCTATTGTGTCATTTAAAGCTGTGTTTCCTTATTAATTTTCTGTTTGGATGATCTGTCCATTGGTGTAAGTGCGGTTTAATGTCCCCAACTATTATTGTGTTACTGTCGATTTCCCCTTTTATAGCTGTTAGCAGTTGCCTTATGTATTGAGTTGCTCCTATGTTGGGAGCATATATATTTATAATTGTTATATTTTCTTCTTGGATTGATCCCTTGATCATTATGCAGTGTCCTTCCTTGTCTCTTGTAACATTCTTTATTTTAAATTCTATTTTATCTGATATGAGTATTGCTACTCCAGCTTTCTTTTGATTTCCATTTGCATGGAACATCTTTTTCCATTCCCTCACTTTCAGACTGTATGTGTCCCTAGGTCTGAAGTGGGTCTCTTGTAGACAGCATATATATGGGTCTTATTTTTGTATCCATTCAGTGAGCCTGTGTCTTTTGGTTGGAGCATTTAAACCATTCATATTTAAGGTAATTATCGATATGTATGTTCCTATTACCATTTTCTTAATTATCATGGGTTTGTTTTTGTAGGTCTTTTCCATCTCTTGTATGTCCCACTTAGAGAACTTCCTTTAAAATTTGTTGTAGAGTTGGTTTTGTGGTGCTGAATTCTCTTAGCTTTTGCTTGTCCGTAAAGCTTTTGATTTCTCCTTCGAATCTGAATGAGATTCTTGCTGGGTATAGTAATCTTGGTTGTAGGTTCTTCCCTTTCATCACTTTAAATATATCATGCCACTCCCTTCTGGTTTGTGAAGTTTCTGCTGAGAAATCTGCTGCTAACCTTATGGGAGTTCTCATGTATGTTATTTGTCATTTTTCCCTTGTTGCTTTCAATAATTTTTCTGTCTTTAATTTTTTTCATTTGATTACTATGTGTCTTGGCATGTTTCTCCTGCCTGGGACTCTCTGTGCTTCCTGGACTTGGGTGGCTATTTCCTTTCCCATGTTAGGGAAGTTATGGACTATAATCTCTTCACATATTTTCTTGGGTCCTTTCTCTCTCTCTTGTCCTTCTGGGATCCCTATGATGCAAATGTTGTTGCATTTAATGTTGTGCCAGAGGTCTCTTAGGCTGTCTTCATTTCTTTTCATTCTTTTTTCTTTATTCTGTTCCGTGGCAGTGAATTCCACCATTCTGTCTTCCAGGTCACTTATCTGTTCTTCTGCCTCCGTTATTCTGCTATTGATTCCTTCTAGTTTATTTTTCATTTCAGTTATTGTATTGTTCATCTCTTTTTGTTTGTTCTTTAATTCTTCTACGTGTTTGTTCTTTAATTCTCTAGGTCTTTGTTAAACATTTCTTCTCGATCTTTGCCTCCATTGTTTTTCTGAGGTCCTGAATCATCTTCACTATCATTATTCTGAATTCTTGTTCTGGAAGGTTGCCTATCTCCACTTCATCTAGCTGTTTGTCTGGGGTTTTATCTTGTTCTTTCATGTGGTACATAGTCCTCTGCCTTTTCATCTTGTCTGTCTTTCTGTGAATGTGGTTTTTGTTCCACGTGCTGCAGGACTGCAGTTCTTCCTGCTTCTGCTGTCTGCCCTCTGGTGGATGAGGCTATCTGAGAGGCTTGTGCAAGTTTCCTGGTGGGAGGGACTGGTGGTGGGTAGAGATGGTTGCTGCTCTGGTGACCAGAGCTTAGTAAAACTTCAATCCGCTTGTCTGCTTATGGGTGGGGCTGGGTTCCCTCCGTGTTGGTTGTTTGGCCTGAGGAAACCCAACACTGGAGCCTACCCAGCTCTTTGGTGGGGCTAATTGCAGACTCTGCGAGGGCTCACGCCAAGGAGTACTTCCCAGAACTTCTGCTGACACTGTCCTTGTCCTCATGGTGAGCCAGAGCCATCCCCCACCTCTGCAGGAGACCCTTCAGCACTAGCAGGTAGGTCTGCTTCAGTCTCCTATGGGGTCCTCCTTCCCTTGGGTCCCGATGCGCACACTACTTTGTATGTGGCCTCCAAGAGTGGAGTCACTGTTTCCCCCAGTCCTGTCACAGTCCTGCAATCAAATCCTCTAGCCTTCAAAGTCTGATTCTCTAGGAATTCCTCCTCCCGTTGCCAGACCCCCAGTGGGGAAGCCTGACGTGGGGCTCAGAACCTTCACTCCAGTGGGTGGACTTCGGTAGTACAAGTGTTCTCCAGTTTGTGAGTCGCCCACCCAGCAGTTATAGGATTTGATTTTATTGTTATTGCACCCCTCCTACCATCTCACTGTAGCTTCCCCTTTGTCTCTGGATGTGGGGTATCTTTTTTGGTGAGTTCCAGTGTCTTCCTGCTGATGATTGTGCAGCAGTTAGTTGTGATTCTGGTGCTCTCACAAGAGGGAGTGAGCGCATGTCCTTCTGCTCTACCATCTTGAAGTAATTCAAGACATCCCTTATCAGATTTTTGATTTGCAAACAATTTCTCCCATATCTTGGGTTTTCTCATCACTTTGTTGACTGTTTTCTTTACTGTGCCAAAGCCTTTTAGTTTGAACAATTATGTTTGTCAATTTTTGCTTTTTTGCCTGTGCTTTTGGGATACATTTGAAAATTCATTGCCCAGACCAACATCAAAAAACTCTCATCCTATATTTTTTCTTCTAATAGTTTTATGGTTTCAGGTGTCACAATTAAGTCTATTGCATTTTGAGTTGACTTTTTTCTATGGAGTGAGACATGGTTCTAATTTCTCTGTTCTGCATGTGGAAAAGTCAGTTTACCTATCATTTTTAATTGAAGATATATATATATTATATATATATATAATTATGTATATAGTTAGTTGTACATACATACATAATTCTATATAAGTTATATCATACAGATTGGTTGAAACTTTCATAATTAGAAATAGCCTTCTGATTCTCTAGTAATATTTTTGTCTAAAATCCATTTTGCCTGATATTAAAATAGCCATTCATATTTTCTTACTATCGCTGATGAATGATATGACTTTTTATATTCTTTTAATTTATATCTATTTGCATTTTTGAATCAAATGGGTATCTCCAGTAGACAGCATGTAGCAGGATCTTGTTTTTTTAGTCAATGCTAAGAACAGTTTGATTGGACAGTATTCCATTAAAATTTAAGGTAATTGATATAGCTTATGTATTTATAAGGTTTTAAAATTATATTTTTAAGTTATCTTTATATTTATCTTCAACTGTTCTTTATTGTAGTTACCATTTAGTATCATAACCTGCACCAAAACATCTGTGCTCCCGCCCATCATGTTTTGCTGTTACTGTGAAATGTTATATTTATATGTATTATATAGGTCCTAGGACATTATTTTATAAATATTATTTTATATTATTAATGTTTAAATCAGTTATGAGAAGAAAGGAGAAAATATTCATATAAATTGTTTTTCACAATTACATAATTACCTTTACCAGTGCTCTGGTTTTGTTTTGTTTCTTTGCTCCTATGGATTTAAATTACTGTCTGGGTTCCCTTGCTTTCATCTGGAAGAGCTTCCTTTATCTTTACTCTTTAGTATCTTGTAAGTTGAGTCTTCTACACATTCTCTCAGTTTTTCCTTACTATGAACTATCTTTATTTCATCTGCATTTCAAAGGATAGTTTTGCAGGGTATAAGAGTCTTAGTGGATGTTTTTCCATTCCTTATAGTATTTTGAATATGTCTTAACACTCCTTTCTGGCCTCTGTTTTGTGTAATGGGAAGCCAGTTCTTGATTTTATCAGAGTCCCATTGTATATAATTAATTGGTTATATCTTACTGATTTCGAGATTTTCTCTTAGTCTGTCCTTGTCTTACTGTTGTTTAGATTGCACAATTTCTATCAATATACCTTTAAGTTTTTTTTTTAAAATTTATTTATTTATTTATTTGGCTGTGCCAGGTCTTAGTTGCAGCAGATGGGATCTTCATTGCCTCATGTGGGATCTTCGTTGCAGCATGAGGGATCTTTAGTTGCAGAATGCGGGCTCCTTTAGTTGCAGCATGCAGGATCTAGTTCCCTGACCAGGGATTGAACCTGGGCCCTCTGCATTGGGAGCATGGAGTCTTAACGACTGGACCCCCAGGGAAATCCCAATCTACCTTTAAGTTTGCTGATTATTTCTTTAGTCAATTAAGATCCACTTTTGAACCCCTCTAGGATGTTGTAGGTAACGTAATTTTACATTTTATTACAGAAATCTCAGCCTTCTATTTCTTGAATAGAACCTCACAACATGAGAGAATAGGTAAAGAAAGGGAGCTCATGAACTCTTGCTGGCAGTCACCTATAATTTAGCCTTTGTAATATGAAGTTGGGAGGGGTAAGAAATTCTGGTAACCTATTCCTGTTAGCAATTCTGGGAACTGGGTGAAGAAACCTCACTCTCTAGGCCTCATCACCTGAAGTTGAGCTTCTATTATTTTAAGCTCACTCTTAAGATGAGTGAGGCAATGGGTCATGGCTCAACTTTCACTGACTCTCACTGTCCTAATAGAGATTTTGTAGATTTTCTTGAATATGTGTTTTTTTCATTTGCTATAATGTTAGGACAAATTTCATATACTTTACATGTTTATTTTTGATAGCTTTGACCAATTTCAGCTGTTTTGTAGGGGATTAGATTCATGGAACTTCTTACTCAGCCATTCTAGAAGTTGTCACACAATAGTTATCTTTTGTTATTCATCTTATGTCTGTATATATTAGATGTTTCAGGAATGCTTTTGAAGTGAATAAATAAATAAAATTACACGAACAAGGCTGAAGAATTCTAATCTGTTGCCTAGCATAAAATGTTAATGAAGTTGACTGTCCCCACATACAAGGACTTGAAATTATAGATATATAATGCCAGGTTACATTTTACTTCATTTGAAACTGATATATATATAGGCTATGTTAGGTTTCAGTCCTAAACACTCCCCATAGCTCAGAATCTAAGTGTGCCAAGAAGGCAGATATGATCACCATGAAAACACAATATCTGTCCTCTCTACATCTTGTTCAACCAATAAGGATCTTTCAATATAGGTTACATTGTGCCTTTTAGGGAAAACTGTGTCATTATCAATTCAAAATGGAAAAGAATGCACACGGGAGAATGAACACCCCCCTCTTCTGATATCATGTTAAGCAAAACTTTACAAAGAATGTGTAAATGGTAGTTCTAGGAAAACAACATTTTATTTGTAGTTCTTCTATGAAAAGAGTCTGTTTTCTTATAGGTGTCTGATATTATAATTTCTAATACAGCCTGAGAATTGATGTCTCCAAATAACAATTCAGCTAAAAATTAAGAACTCTGAGTTCTAATTCAGGGATATCTGTAGTCAAAACATTTTCTCTTTTCAATAATTACTGCATATCCTTCCAGTGGTAGCAATAAAATAAATCCAAAGTATCTTAAAATGTTCATTTTAGTCCTTATCATCTGTTTCTGTTGTAGTAAATAAGAATGAGTTCCTCCAACCATGAGACTAAAACAGCCTGGGGCTGCGTAAGCAGTATTTAGTAAAACTCACAGCTTTTTACAATTTTTTGTTCTGTTTTGTATTTTTCATTTTTAGTTTACCTAATATCTGGTATTTGGATCACCAAAGAAAGGATAATTTCTTTCCTTTAGACATTTAAATAAAAACAATTCAAATACATTTTTATTATTGGTTCTGCTACAGTAATGAAACAAATATGCTTAAACATAACAGCATAGTGGAAAAAAGGCTTAATAGTAGGTGTGCCTCACAAATCTCAGCTCTCCTACTCTTTAGGCAAAAACCTTGGTTAATTACCTTTTTTGCAACACCTTAAAAATACCTTTTGTATTTTGACTTTAGTTTTGACTTGCCGTTTCTCATACTTGTATGAGGAAACTTATCTGTGAGCAAACTCTATGTTGATAGGGGAAAATGGGTCAATAAAAATGTGAGATGTCTTCTTATATTATGATTATTTCTTAGTTACAACTGCAAGATTCATTTAAGTGAATCAGCTTCTCAGCGTTTGTGAAATCCTAGGATGTGTCAATGATGCTTATCAAATGATCATCTCTCAAATAATAATTGACTGTCAGTGAGCAACTGAGTTTCTTCCTTGCTTTTAATGCAAAATAATCACATGAGTTTTGAAGAAACCATGTTCAAAACTACATCCCTGATACATGCAAGGGTAATCACTGTTACTTTTTTCATGTCATTATCCATTAGTAAAAGAGGGAGAGTTTCCTTCTTTCCAGACTTATTAGAAAAACAATTTCTCCCAACTCTTCCATAGTCCACTGAGATTCATTTCTAAATTTACAGTAATAGCCATTTAATAGAATTGTTATAAAATTATAAATAATAACTAAATCACAAAAAGTCTTCACCATTTGTACTTTTAAAGTCACAAAATCTGAACTATATAAACTTTATAAACAATATATACAATCTGTACTGAATACATTTTGTAAATCACAATTATACTTCCTTCTGTTTAAACATGCGTTTCATGTTACTCAATTAGCTTGGAGCAAACAAACCATGTCCAAAGGAATGATATCATGATGTGAAGAGAGTTCCAAGTGAGTCCTACATACAATCATTGAAAAAATGTTTTCCTTTTTATTTTCCTGAAAGAAGAAAAGGCTGGATAGGGATTGTAACTCTCTTAGAACACCACAAAGGTTTTCATGGGAAAGAATAACACATTTTCTTTTGGTGGCTCCAGAAAAAGGGGTATATGCCTTGTGTGTACAGAAGAAGATCTAACCCTGGGACCTCTCTGGTGGCCCAGTGGGTCAGAATCTGCACTCCCAATGCAGGGGGCCCAGGTCTGATCTGGCCTGCATGCTGCAACTAAGTCTGGATGCCGCAACTAAGAGTCTGCATGCCGCAACTAAGAGTCCGCCTGCCACAACTAAGAAGTCCGCATGCTGTAACTAAAAAAAAAAAAAAAATCCTGCATGCTGCAATGAAGATCCCAGCAGAGCATAAATACATATATACATAAATAAGATACTAACCCAACATAAAGTAAACATTTGTACAACCAGAATGGAAAAGATGTTTAAGTGTTTCAGCATGCTGTTTAAATATATTGGGGGGCAGGATTTCAACACTGAGGCCCTAGAATTGGCTAATCCATCCTTCTCCTTTTTTCTTTTTTTTTTAAAAGTAAAATTTTCAGTGCCTTTTTTCTCCAAACACCAATCCCAGGGCAGAAATCATGTGTCCTGCAAATCCAGACTTAGATGAATCCATTCCAAGTTTTTGTTCTCTTTCTCTTTTCTTATTTCCTTAAGAATTTGATTTCTTCTCTTGTCTCCTTTTTTCCCCTGATTTACTGTGACATTTCCACTCAGGAGTTCTCTCTCTTATTTCATTTTTCTCTGTTGGTAACATTAAAACTTGTAAAAAAGCACTGTTTCCTTCCATAAAGCCTGGATCCAAAGCTTATTTGCATGAATTATCTATGTACTCCCAGGGAAGTTCACATTTTCTATCATCAGGATATTTAATTATTTCAAACATCATAGTTATATTCAAGTATATAAATAAGATGTTAATATCAGCTTTGTTTAGTGTTAGGATATTCACAGCCCTCTAACAGGCATTTTAAAACAATTATATTATTTAACTTGTATAAAAACCAGGAGAGTTAGATATTATACTTATTTTAGCAGAAGGTAATACAAAGGCTCAGCAATATTAAATAAGTTGACCTCCATCATAGGTCTGCTTTGACTCCCAATGATATTCTCTTTCCACAAACTTATCACATGGCATCGGCTCTAGTGGCTTGCAGGCTGAAGGTTGAAATAATCTGTAGTCTCACAGATCTTATGGTTTCTTTTGACTACTTTCTTATGTCTCCTTAAAATTTAGCTGGGTCTGTTAACTGGAACAGAGAAATGGTTTCTGATGTAGCCTGGGATTCCTTACTACATGATCACCTCATACCAAGGGCTGAGCAAGGAGATAGAGACAAGGAAAGTGTAGTGTTTCTCATGACCTAGCCATGAATACCATACAATGTCAATTCTGCTACCGTATGTTGATTAAGGTGGTAAAATTAGGGAAGAGAAATAAACCTCCCATTTGGCTAGATAGTAGAAGAGCATGTGGTACTGAAATATTCTGTGGACATTTTTAAAAGTGTATTCTGTTACAAATTTATTCATGGCCCAAAGCATTTTCTCCAACATTCTGAATTGTTTATTTTTTTCTTTTCCACTTGTTGATATGGACCTTGGAGAGTGAGCAGAGTCCAAAAGCCCTCCATAAGTCAAATTTGGTTTTGTTAAATACAATGATTAGTCTTTGGGAGTTGCCTTAACAATTCTCACCTCCCTTGTAATCAACCAGCACAGTAACACATTGATTTTGCAACTCAGGCTTTCAAAATAACTGGATTTGCACCAAATGCCCAAAGCATAACATTTACTCCTCTACATTATGATTCCATTGCAATAAAACATTTGATGTTTAGCCACAACTACAGTTAAATTTCTGTAACTGTGCATTGCAGTACATCCATAGACTATATTGTCAATCATCACATTTTTCTCTAAAGGGATGACTTTTAATTTTTAAAAAAAAATTATTTATTTTTGGTTGCGTTGGGTCTTCGTTGCTGTGTGTGGGATTTCTCTAGTTGCGGTGAGTGGGGGGCTACTCTTTGTTGTGGTGCATGGGCTTCTCATTGCAGTGGCTTCTCTTGTTGCAGAGCACAGGCTCTAGGCACGTGGGCTTCAGTAGTTGTGGCATGTGGGCTCAGTGGTTGTGGCTCACGGGCTCTAAAGCAGAGGCTCAGTAGTTGTGGCGCACGGGCCTAATTGCTCCATGGCATATGGGATCTTCCCGGACCAGGGCTCAAACCCGTGTCCCCCCGCATTGGCAGGCAGACTCCTAACCACTGTGCCACCAGGGAAGTCCCGACTTTTATTTTATTTTAAAGTATTATTAACTGCGCTCTTTCTCCTTATTTTTTTTTCTAACATCAGTTCAGAAAAGTCTATGGTCCTATAATCCCTTTTGTTTTAATTGTAGATGTTTTCAAAATAATCAGTGTGTAATAATTAGATGAATATTTAGTATCAGGGCTAAAGTGATTAGAAAAAAACAAACAAGCAAACAAAACCAAGGCTCACATTACAAAGTTTATGAAGCTATGGTAAACTTTATCACAGAAATCTACTCATTTCTTGTAATCAATGATACATTTATAAACTCCTAATATTTGATCCTCAGAATGTATGCTGTGGTTGGAATTCTTTCAAACACCCCCCTTTCTTCACTTTCTTGCATCCTAATACTAACCATCCTTCTTGTTTCATTTCAAAGAGTTCCCATATGAGTTTGTACCTCATGAAAATGTATGTTCTTGAGAATTCCACTTCTGGGAGGATGAAGTAGATGTACTTTTTCCTATTTCTCCTGCTACGTACAAGTAAAATCCTAGGATACTGTATATCAAACATAAGGAGTTTCTGAAAGGTTGAGAGAAGAAAGAAGGCTAGCTAGGGAACTCAGGCCCGAAGAAATGTCACGTTTGTGAGTTCCTTGGGTTTCCTTTCAGCCTTATATATCGCAGACTTGGAGCTGAAGAAGCCAGCACAACAGAAATGCCAAAGGGCACAGCCAAAAATTACCAATAAAAACCTGCTCTCCCAAGTCCAACCAAAGACCAGCAAAAATGCAGGCTATCAAGATAGAAACCTTTTAGACAATAATCCACCTACTCTAGCCAAACATGACAGCAAAAATGGTGGCCTCACTGCCATCCACACCAGCAATGGCTGAGTGATCAATCTAGACTTCCATTCTTGCCAGGCTGTAATGAAGTGTTCCAACACGCCCCCTAGGGTGGTGTCAAAGAAGGACATGGAAGGAGTCTGGACTTTCACCCTTGAGAGATGGTAATTTTCATCCACATTTCACAACATGGTGTCAAAGGAAACAATGTGAGCAACCTAGACTTTCAGCCCCTAGTCTCCCAACAGTAACAAGACACTCCTCTCCTCCCAGCAGGGGTGATATCAAAGGAGACCTAGCAGAGCTTCAGGAATTTCAGCCTCACCAATTGGTAACAAGGCCAACACCCACCAAGAATTCCACAAATTGAATCAAAAACAATCAGTAGATGTCAATGCTCAGAAGACAGATATGTTAGAATTATCTGACAAAGGTTTTAAAGTGACATCATAAAAATGATTCAGCAAAGAATTAAGAACATACTTGAACTTGTAAAGGAGCATTTATAAAAACTTGCAGCTAACAGTATACTTACTACAGAAAGACAATGCATTCCTACCACAATCAAGAATGAGGCAAAGATATGTGCTCTTATCTTTTACTCCACTTTTATTGAACATGGTGCTGAAAGTTCTAGGCATTGTAATAAGGCAACAAAAGAAATGTAAAGGCATGAAGCTCATAAATAAAAGTTTTGCTGTATGCCGATAATATGATTATCTACATAGATAATCCCAAGAAATCTACCAAAAAAAAAAAGTTATCCAAGAAGTAATAGTGAGTTCAGTAAGGTTGTGGGATACAAGATAAATCTGCATAAATCAATTGAATTTATACACACACACACACACACACACACACACACACACACACACGTACACCAACACTGAATAGAACAATACAATATGTAATTACTCAAAAAAAAATACCTAGGTGCAAAGCTGAAAAAAAAAATTGCAGGAGTAGTATGCTGAAAACTACAAGATCCTGATGAAAGAAATTTACAAAGATCCAAATAAATGAAGAGACATGAATATTCATGATTAGAAGACTCATTCTAGTAATATGTCAATTCTCTACAAATTGATATGAAGATTTTATTCAATTGCTATAGAAATCTCAACAAGAATTTTTTGACATATAAACAAATAAGAATAAAGTGGGAGGTGGTAAGTCTACCTGGTTTCAACTCTTCTTCTATAGCTACACTTATCAAAACTATGTGGTACAGGTGGAGAGATAGTAACATATATCAAGGGTGCAGAATAGAGAGAATCAAGAAACAGACCCACACAAATATGCCCAAGTGACTTTTGACAAAGATGGAAAAGCAATTTAATGGAGCAAAAATAGTGTTTCAATAAGTAGTGCCTGTGGTCAATTGTACCTCCAAAGGCAAAAATGAACCTCAACCTAAATTTTACATCTTATACAAAACTTAAATTAAAACAGATCACAAACTTAATGATAAAGCAAAGTAAGAAAAAAACTTAAATAAAAAAAGGAAAAAATCTTTGGGATCTAGGGCTAGGCAAGGGCTAAGGTTAGAGTTATAGTCCTGATGCCAAAATCACAACCTTTAAAATGGAAAATCGACAAATAGTATTTTATCAAAATTAATAAATTTGCCCCGAGAAATACTCTATTAAGGGGATGAAAAATAAGCTACAGACTGGGAGACAATATTTACAAACCATAAAACCATCAAAGGACTAGTCTCTAAATTATATAAAGAACTCCCCAAACTCAGTATTAAAAAAAAAAATAAAAAGAAATCCAACTAGAAAATGGTCAGAAGGCATAAAGGACATTTCACCAAAGAAGAAAAATCACATGAAAAGAAATTTAATATCATTAACCAATATCATTAGGGAAATGTAGATTAAAACCCTATGAGTTATCATTAAACGTATATTAAAAAGGCAACATTAAAAAAAAAAGTAGTGATGACAGCAAATGCTAGTGAGGGTGCAGAGAAATTGATTTGTTCATATTTTGCTTGTGGAAATTTAAAATCGCACAGCTACTCTGGAAAACAGTTTCTTAAATAATTAAAAGTGCAACTACCACATGACTCAACAATTATAATCTTGGGCACATATCCCAAAAAAGGGAAACTTAGGTTCACACTGAAATGTGTACATGGATGTATGTAACATCTTTATTTGTCAGACCCCAAGTTGGAAACAACCTAAATATTCTTCAATGGATGAATGGTGAAATTAACTGTGGTGCATCATACTATGTAATACCAGTCAATAATAAAAAACAGTTATAAAAATAGTGACACATGCAGCTCTATAAATGAATCTCCAAAACATTATGCTCAGTGACAAAAGTTACTTCTAGAAAGTTACATACTGTATTATTCTGTTTATATAACATTCTAGCAATTATAAAATTATAGAGAAGGAGAAAAAGAGTAGACGTCAGGGCTTGAATAAAGGATGGGGGCAGTGGGTAAATGAATGTGGCTTTAAAAGGACAATTTGAGGGATCCTTGGGGTAACGGAAATGTTCAGTATCTTGTCTGTATAACTAATAATATATTGGTTGTGATATCTTATTAGGGTTTTCTAAGCGATCTCCATTGGGAAAACTGTGCAAAGAGTATGTGGGGTCTTCCTGTATTATTTCTTATAACTGCATACCAATCTACAACTATGTCAAAATGAAATGTTTAAATAAAAATTCTATTCTCTAATATTTTATTTACTTGGTTTTATATATCTCTAAGTTATCTGACTGAGAGTGTCTTGAAGACTGGAATCATTATTTAGAGCCCTCGCCAACTTTTGTCTGCCCTCTTCTCTTGACAACCACCAAAGAGTCTTAAAAAGAAGCCTTCCTTGGCCTTACACTGCTTATTATTATTATTTTTTTAATTTTTAAGTCTTTATTGTTGGGAGGAATAACAAGTCAGGGATCATCACAATAGGGAAGACATTTACCCTTCTCATCCTGGGCTGATTATTATTTTTTTTTAATGAAGTATAGTTGTTGTACAATATTATATAAGTTATGGGTGTATGGTGATTCACAATTTTAAAGGTTATACTCCATTTACAGTTATTATAAAATATTGGCTATATTCCTTTTGTTGTATAACATATCCTATAAGACACTGATGAAAGAAATTGAAAAGAACAAAAACAGAAAGATAATCCCTGTTTCTTGGATTGGAAGACTTAGCATTGCAAAAATGACCATAGTACCCAAGGCCTTACGCTGCTTTTCAATTAAAGATTAGCCTAGACTTTGGACCAGTATGAATCATCCCCTTTCTACTTCTTCAGTAACATCTCACTTCTCATTGTCACTCTTTTGGTACTTAAGGGAAATTGAACAGTTGTTGATCATGAAAGTCCTTCCCAATGTAGGTTTTCTTAGCTCAAAGTCTGTGAACACTGCTGGTCTCTCTTCCGGGAATTACCGTTAAGAGACTGCAGTCAGTGGGAGAAATTTAGTTGCATACTAGTTAAGGTTATAAACAGCGGGCAATGGAAACAGAGAAGATTGAAAAATAAGTCTTGCTGGGGAGACAGGAAAGGTGGGAAGGTGGGAAGAGAAGCTTATCGGGAATAGTTTTTGAATCCAGCTTTAAGAGGATTGTCCCATAGTAGGGCTCACAATAAAATACTTAAATAGATGAATATGAGATACATAAGTTTCTGCTTTAGTTGGGTAGATGGGGTTGCATTTTAGAAATTTTGCTCATGATTTTATGAAGTATTAGAAATATATAAAGCTTCCTATCAGCTTTAGAAGTCCCCCAAAGAGATCAAGATACCAGGAATACAGTAGCTTGAATTGGTAAGATTTTTAAAGGCAAATATATTTAACAGTGACCTCTTTTTTACAAATGAAGCGTATGGGGCTTCCCTGGTGGCGCAGTGGTTGAGAGTCCACCTGCCGATGCAGGGAACACGGGTTTGTGCCCCGGTCCGGGAGGATCCCACATGCTGTGGAGCGGCTGGGCCCGTGAGCCATGGCCGCTAGGCCTGCGTGTCCGGAGCCTGTGCTCCGCAACGGCAGAGGCCACAACAGTACCGCAAAAAAAAAAAAAAAAAAAAAGAAGAAGCGTAATTTTAACAACAAAGGTCCTTATGCCTTATAAGACCTTAACACTTACTCCATCACCCACTTCCCCCATCACCCCATTCCCCAATCACAGTAACATACTGTCCATGAAAAAGTGCCCTTTCATTGTAGCCTTTCCACATATTTTCTTACTTTAATTGCATCAGGAAAATCCCGTAATAACTTCACATTTCGATCTGTCTGTCAGCTTTCCCCAGAAAAGGTCTTTGTGGTTTTAGAATTAAGGAGGGGCAGTAGAGGGAGCTCAGACAGCATCAATTCCAGGGACGTAAATTTTTCTCTTTCAGTGAGCTGGCACTCTCACAGCCTCGATGAGGAACTAACACCTTGTGAGATCCACTGTGATTTGCGAGAATAATTGAGATATTCCACATAAGACCCAAGACATGGAAATAGTTTTAATATCCACATTGTGTCCCATTTTTACGGAGATCTTTGAAATCATTGTTGATAAAAGACCATTCTACCATATGCCTGGTTTAGATTCCTCACCCCTACACCTATCTCTTTTCTGTCATTTTAAACGTCAAGCATAGATTTCAAAATCAATACCAAAAAATACTTGGTGCAACACTGTAAAATTTAATTTGTCTCTCTGATGGAAAAGGGGGACAAAATAATACTCCCTCGTCTCCACTAGTGTCCCCAGTCACTTGCCCTTCTGATCCACAGTGTTTCTGATTTCCGGGTCTTGAAGCCTAATTCTAATTTAATTCTCCTATGTTTCTCCAGATTTTCAGTTTACCATTCCTTTGACTTCCCACCTGCCTTTTCTAATTCACAGGCCAGTAGTTTGGTACAGAAATAGCCAGTGACCTTTCCTAGAAGAGGTCCCTTGGAAACTTCTCTTTTGAGGTTAATGAGAGTGTCAGGGAGAAATTCACAGCCATTGCTACTAATGGCATTTAGCAGCAGCATTAGAAAAGGAAACCCATTGGCACAGCCAACAAAGGTCACCCAGAAACCACCAGTGCCAGCTTGCAGCAAAATACCAGAGTTGCTTTCCATCATAAGCTCTATTACTCATTCCTCTTGTGTCTCAGGGTGTCTGTAATTATTCGCCAGCAACCATTTTTGGACTGTGGCCACCAATAGTGCCACTGTTGTAAGGTTAGGAGAGTGACTTTTTTTCAGGAGCTTAGACCTAAATGAAAACTAAAAAGCACTAAACCTCAGTCTGCCAGAAAACCAAACAATTTTCATGGTTCTGCCACTTCTTGTCATCTAGACTTAGGATATCACTTTAGCTGACTCTGAATCTCAGTTTCTTTATTCGTAGAACAAGTTTAATAATGCCCATATTGCAAGGCTTTGCAAGAATCAAAGAGGATTTATGTGGTATCCGACACAGTTTTTGGCGTAATGAAAGGATTTTACGAAGATAGTAATATTAAGTTAACTGTGATTTCTCATGTCCTCAATATACTGAATATTTTGAGGAAGTCTAAAGACATCTATTTAGTTACTACTGTATTAGATGAAGCAGTATTTTTTTTTCTAACATGTGCTTATTCTGAGACGTACAGAGTCCTAGTGAAATGTCACCAAAAATATCTCCAATTGCAAATTGTCCCTTTATAGTAAGTGGTCACCAATTATTCTCCACTACCTTAGCTATTCAAGGTAGTGAGAACAGACTTGGCCAGAATTATAGAAGGAGTTGTAGTAACAGTGGGGAAAATTAGAGATCTTTTCCAAAAAAACAAAACTAGAGAATTATGAGACTCATCCCAAGAACTAAATGCAGAAGCAAGAAGCTGAAGGTTTTTGCTTTAGTAAGGAGTCAGGGAATACATTTACAAAACCTTTGTTAAATTATAAAACCATTATAAGTAATCCATATATGATCCTTTTATTGCTTGAAATTTGTCTCTTTGATGTTATGATCATTAACTGTCTACAAAACATAAATGAATATGGATTTTCCATTAAGCAGATTTTATAAGTGGGAAAATTCTGGTGGTTGCTTTGAAATCCTCAGCAAGTATAAATGTATAATCTACTTTTTGCATTATGTTTAGTTTTGGGGTTATGAACATATGTACATAAGGCATGTCCTCAGTTTTCAAAATGTTTAGAGTTCAAAAAGGAGGCACTGAAACAAACTGTTGTTTAATAACACAATTATTACAATGAAGTGCAATAGATATGGTTAAGAGTGATCATGGAAGTCTTCACAGACAGTTTCTATTTGAGAAGAGGGTTAAAGAATGGGTAGAATTTGGCCAGGTATAAATTTGGGTGAGGTATTGGAACGTTTTAGATGTTTTATGTATGGGGAAAAGATCTCTCAATTCCTATTTTTCTCCCCTGGGAGACTCCACATAAGGTGATAATTAGGGAGTTAACATAGGCTAGAATGGGAGGCAGCTACCATGATAGTCTGGGATCCTGTAGCCAGCTGACAGGAAATAGAGAGCCAAGATGCTGACCAGGCATTGGTAAATAACTCTCAGTGGAAAGTGGAAAGGCCTATGGCTTTTTTCACTGTTTTTTTTTCCCTCAAAATCATAATTTTCCTGGTTTCTCAGATCCCTAAGTGGTCCTCAAGTTCTCCTGGCCAAGCTGATTTCAACAAATTTTAAAGAATGTTGTATGGTGAGAACAAAGGACAGTGTTGGCATGTCCTGTAGGACAGAGGATCAAACTAGTTATATTGAGCAATCTCCTGGATAACTGAAAGGAAGGGACTCCTACCCTGTGTCTTAGACCATGTCAATGCACTGACTATACTGGGAATTACATGCTATTTTCCCTCCCCTAGTAGATTGAGAGCTCCAAGGATTAGGGTTTTATTTTACTTACTTTGAATGGACAACCTGGGGTCATAACTAGGATTTTTCTGTGCCAATATGCAACTGAAGGATATGAATCTACTGATGAGCAGAGAATTCTGAGGCAAGGTATTCATTCCACAAAGATACGGGGTATCTCAGCCAAGGCTGAAGCCTTTGTTTGGTTCCAGAGAAATCAATAACTGCTCTTTCATACCAATGGTTCTCAAAACAGAGTAGGCAACATACAAACATGCAGAACACATCTCAGGAATGATGTTGTGTGTGTGATATGTGCATGCACACAAGAGTTCTTTTCACTAGGCTTAGTCCCATAGATACAACTTATTTTATTTGAGGTAGAACCAAGACATCTGCATTTTTAATGGAAAAAATGTAATTCAGATACAAATTGTTTATTTTCTTTTTGAGAAATATTGCTTACATTCCTTCCTTGTTTTATTTCCAATGATTTATGCACTCAACAATTATCTTAAAATAATAATATAATAAATGTCTGGGTGCCACAGCCTAACTAAATAAAACTGTAAGATTTTACCATTGGCTTCACGGTTACTCAAATAGAATTGAGATTTTCTTTGTAAATTTCCCCTGATTCTATTCCCATTTCCCTACTCAAAAGTAATCACTCTTCTGATTTTTTTCTGTTCCATTCCTACAAGTGTTTATTATACTATTATTATTTATTTAAGTAGCTATAATCTATGTTTGCAACTGTCTTTATCTACTCAAACTTTATATAATGTTATCATACAGCATGAATCATTCAGTATCTTGCTTTTTGATAAATATTATAATTTCAGTTTAAAATAATTTCAGTTTATTAACTAATTTCAGCACAGGGTTCTAGTCCATGAATATCTCATATTTTAAAAATCCATATCCTACTAATGACTACTTTGTTATTTCTGCTTTTTGTTAGGAAAAACAATGCTGCAATTCACACCTCTGATATGTTTTTCTAAGTATACGCCTAATGTCTTTCCTGGATATTAATACATGGATAATATATTTTAAAGTACTGGGGATAGTAATGAAAATTTGGGGCAATTTACTTAATTTAACATAGCTTAATTTCTTTGCCTAAAGGTGAGAATAGAAATTCCTACTGGATTTCATAAAGATTAAATGGGTCATCTTTTGTGAAAGTCACGTCAAATTGTGACAACAAACAGTCCCTCCTGTTTTTCTTTTCGTTCTAATGGCACCTATGAAGAGAGAACTGAAAACATAGAACTGTCATGAAGACAGCCAACATTTCATACATTAAGTCAGAGAAATCACTCATTTAAACAAGAAACATCCGCATTCTGTCTGAGTTTGTCTGAGTAACTTTTACTTTGATATTCAGAATCATCATCTTTGAATTTCTGAGTTTGTGACCTGAACACGTGGGTGGTGTGTCTGTTTCTTTAATTTAAAAAAAGAAAAAAAACCCAGTGCCACTGAATCCTATTTCTTATTCTGTCCCTTTTCTCCCGCTCTATTTTATATTCATTTGCTTGTCCTTGCTGAATCTTCTCAGGCTTTTCAACCAAATGCAAACATTAAATGAAGGCTTTCCTGCAATTTCAAAGCAAAGCATAGCAATTTCCCTAAAGGGAGAAAAGGCAGTTGTTGATTGTCTACAGACACAGTGAGGCTCAGCACGCACTTTTGGAAGGAGAAAGGGAGGTTCAAGCTAAGAATAGAAGGCCAGGACAAGGGTATTGTGTGATACAAGTTGTTGGGACAGGGAGGAAAGGAAATCAAAGCATATAGATTTTACTCTATGTACCAGGCTCTGTCCTGGAAAACCTTGCCACTTTCACAAGATAAGGCAGATGACTGCCTATGTTTGCAGATTTCAAGGTTACAGAGAAGGCCAGTGTCACTTACCCATTTATCCCTTCCTCAGAGAACCTCATTTTCTCTCTGCTGAGTTTTTACCTCCTCAGCCTCCAACATGTCAAAGCCTAATTTTTAGTTACCAAACTAAAATTTATATCCATATTTTACAGAATGCACAATTTCCCTGAACAAGTAAAACATAGATATAATGTTTCCTCTTGGCTCAGAAACTGTCTATAAATATGATATATAATAATACTGTGAAATCAGGAGAAATATTTATATAAAAAGATATTTATTTCAACATTGTTTAGACTCACAAAAAATGGAAATCATTAAATGCATGATAACTGAGGAATAAATAACTGAAGTATATTCATGTTAGAGGATATTAGGTAGCCATTAAATTGAGGTTTGTAAAGAATTTATAAACATGCAAAAAAAGCTTATCACACAAACTAAAGGAAACTAAATAGAATAAAAATCCAAGTGGATTTCAACTGTGTAAATACACACACTTTACATAAAGAAAATAAATAAAATGACTAAAAATGCAAATAAAAGTAAAATTTGTTTCTATTTCTGTTTTGATTATAATACTATATGTATGTTTCATATTTTATGTATTTTTTTTTACAGCTTCTACGATAGGTATGTATTGTTTTATAGTCAGAAAATCATTTACGTTATGGTGGAAATAAAATATTGCCATTATTTATAGGAGGCTCTTTTTGTAAGATTAAAGGAGTTGGAGCATTAGAAAAAAGTGCTTTCCTAGCCAAAGACTGGCTATAAGACCAGTCAAATTATTTGAATTCTAGGGCCTCATTTAGCCACGTTATTTAACCAGATCTGCTCATGGTCTAGGGGTGTCCTAAGGTTAAACAGGCAGATGAGAGTGGAGATACCTTACAAACAGATCATCAAACAAACACGCACACAGCATTTTGCCAAAGCATTCCTACTTTTTTTTCATATGGGATACAAGGTCATGTTTTATTTTCCTTAAAAATCCTCTCTGGCCTGAAGTTGTTGAGCAGATGAAGGGCAGAGACAGTGTCCCATGAGTGGACTTCTGCTAGCAATTTGCTGTAGAAAATGCACAGGCTTTCAAGTGAAACAGATATGATAATTTGCAGGAAGGTCTCATGTCTCTTAATCTATTTCCTTACATATAGGGTGAAATTAACATCACTCCTCTCACAGTGCTGCTTTGAAGATTAATGTTGATGACATATCTGAGATGCCTTAAAGGCATGGTCTGAGGCAAAAAATATTTTGCCCTGCCTCATATAATGCCAACTTTTCCAAGAAGTGGCAAGCGTTCTGCATTTTTCATTTCCACTGGTGAAAGTGATTTAAGTACTATGCAATCATGTAAATACTTTGAGCTGAAATAGTAAACAAGGAATAGGGGCATAATGTAGTAATCATAACACCAAAAAAAACCTAAAAAGAAAACAAACCCTCTACAATGAAAAAGAGTCACTTTCCATGTCAACTGCTCCTAACACTACTAGAGGTAATTTCTATTTGGCAATCATAACTTGTCATAACTAGCTGTCAAAAGGTCATAAAAATCCAATGAAAATTAATATGGTTCCTTTCTCATTATAAACCTAATGGAGATAAAAAGACACATGTGGACACAGCATAAGGGACATGGGATTGCTCTTGGGCCACTTTTATAAGGACATTAATTTCATTCATGAGAGCCGAGCCCTCATAAACTAATCACTCCCTAAAAGGCTCACCCTCTAATACCGTCACATTGGGCATTAAGAAACACATGATTTTTAGAGGGCACAAACACTCAGCCTATAGCATAAGCATATACCCAAAAGAATTGAAAGTAGTATCCCAAAGAAATATTTGTACATACATGTTCACATCACCAATATTCACAATAGCTAACAATGGAAGCAATTTGGGATCTACCAATGGATGAATGGATAAACAAAATGTAGTATTTGCATATAATGTATTATTATTCAACCTAAAAAGAAAGGATGTCATGACATATGCTATAACATGGATGTTGCTTAAGGACATTTTGCTAAGTGAAATAAGCCTCTCACAAAAAGACAAATACTATAGGATTTTGCTTACAGACATACATAGAGTGGTCAAAATAATAGAAATAGGAAGTAGAATGGTAGTTTCCTGAGCTGGGGGGCAGAGAATGGAGAGTTATTTTTTAATGGGTATAGAATTTCAGTTTTACAAGATGAAAACACTTACGGAGATGGATGGTGGTTGCACAACATTACGAATGTACCTAATAACACTAAGCTACACACTTAAAAATGATTAAAACAGTGGAGGGAGTTGCTAAGATGGTGGAGAAGGAAGGCCCTAAGCTCATCTCCTTTCATAAGAACACCAAAATTACAACTATTTACAGAGCAACTATTGTTTTTTTTTTTGTTGTTGTTGTTGATTTGTGGTACGCGGGCCTCTCACTGTTGCGGCCTCTCCCGTTGTGGAGCACAGGTTCCAGATGCACAGCCCCAGCACCCACGGCCCACAGGCCCAGACGTTCCGTGGCACGTGGCATCCTCCCGGACCGGGGCACGAACCCGCGCCCCCCGCATTGGCAGGCGGACTCCCAACCACTGCGCCGCCAGGGAAGCCCTTACAGAGCAACTATTGATGAGAATAACCTGAAGACTAGCAGAAAAGATTTTCTACAACTAAAGATATAAAGAAGAAATGACAACAGGAAGGGTAGGAGGGGTGGAGATGCAGTATAGTCAACCCCACACCCTGGGCAGGCAACTTACAATGAGGAGGATAATCACAATTGCAGAAGTTCTCCCCTAGGAGTGAGGGGTCCAAGCCCCATATTGGGCTCCCCAGCCCGGGGGTCCTGCATGAGTAAGGTAAGCCACCAGAACATTTTGCTTTGAAGGACAGTGAGGCTTGCTTGTAGGAGAGCCAGAGGGCTGTAAGAAACAGACTCTGCTCTTAAAAGATGCACACAGAAATCTCACACCTCCAAGACCAAGAGCAGAATCAGTAATTTGAAAGAAGCCTGGGTCAGACCCACTTGCTGATCGTGGAGAGCCTATCGGAGAGGCAGGAGGCAATAGGGACTCACCCTGTGGACACAGACACTGATGGCAGCCCTTTTGGGGAGCTTGTTCTGCCGTCAGAACAGTGGTGCTGGCAAGCATCATTTTGGAGTCCTCCATCTAGCTTATTAGAGCTAGGAGCCAACTCTGCCCACCAGCCAGTTGGCAATAGTCCTGGAACCTCCAGGGCCAAGCAGCTAGCTGAGAAAAGACACAGCCTCACCCACCAGATGACCTAGGACCCAACTACACCTATCAACAATCAACACCAGCTCTGGGATCCCTGTGCTCTACAGCCAGAGACCCCAGGACCCAGTTTGGTCCACCAGTGGGCTGGCAATAACCCCAGGATGCCCTGAGCCTTGGCACCACCCACCAGCATGTGGAAAGCAGATCCAGTATATCTTGAGCCCCTCAGCCAGCCACCCAGGGATCTAGCCCCACTCACCAGTGGGGCAGACTAGCCCCAAGGTCTGGCCTCACCCACAAGACCCTCACTGACAGATCATCCAGAACAGAAAATCAGTAAAGAAACATTGACCTTAAACAAAACAGTAGATCAGATGGCGTTAATAAATATATATATAGAACATTCTATCCAAAGCAGTAGAATACACATTACTTTCAAGTGCAAATGCAACATTCTCCAGGATAGATCACATGTTAGTCCACAAAACAAGTCTCAGTAAATTTAAAAAGAATGAAATCATTTCAAACATCTTTCCTAACCACCACACTTTGAGACTAGAAATCAACTGTAGGGAAAAAAAAAACCTGTAAAAACAAACAAACAAGCAAACATGTGGCAACTAAACAATATGCTACTAAAAAAAACAATGGTTTACTAAAGAAATCAAGTGGTAAATCAAAAAATACCTGAAGACAAATGAAAATGAAAGCACAACAATCCAAAACGTATGAAACAAGAAAAATCTCAAATAAACTACCTAACCTTACACCTAAAGAAACTGAAAAAAGAAGAAGCAAAATCAAAAGTTAGAAGGAAATAAAACATAAAGATCAGAGCAGGAATTAATGAAAAAAAGACTGATAACAGAAAAGATCAATGAAACTAAGAGCTGGTCCTTTGAAAAGATAAACAAAATTGATAAAACTTTAGCCAGACTCATCAAGAAAAAAAAGAGGGCTCAAATCAATAAAATCAGAGATGAAAAAAGAGAGGTTACAACTGACACTACAGAAATTCAAAGGATCTTAAGAGAGTACTATGAACAGTTATATGCCAATAAAATGGACAACATAGAAGAAATGCAAAAATTCTTAGAAATGTATATCTCCCAAAACTGAATCAGAAAGCAACTGAAAATATGAACAGACCAATAACCAGTAATGAAATTGAATGAGTAATTAAAAAAAAACCACAACAAACAAAAGTCCAGGACCAGATGGTCTCACAGGTGAATTCTACCAAACATACATACAAGAGTTAACACCTATCCGTCTCAAACTATTAAAAAAAAATTGCAGAGGGAGGAGTGCTTCCGAACTCATTCTATGAGGGCAGCATCACCTGCTATTAAAATCAGAGAAAACCACCACAAAAAAAGAAAATTACAGGCAAATATCACTGATGAATACAGGCCAAAATCGTTAACAAAATGTTAGTGAACTGAATTCAACAATACATTAGAAGGGGGCACTTCCCTGGTAGTCCAGTGGTAAAGAATCCTCCTTACTATGTAGGAGACATGGGTTCAATCCCTGGTCAGGGAATGAAGATCCCACGTACCATGGGGCAACTAAGCCTGCACATCACAACTAGTGAGCTCTGAATACCTCAACTAGAGCCTGTGTGCCGCAAAACAGAGCCCATGCGCCGTGGAACCCACATGCCACAACTATAGAGCCCACACACCCTGGAGCCTGTGCGCCACAACTAAAGAAGAGAAAAAACTGGCACACCACAACTAGAAAGAAGCCTGTGCACCACAACGAAGAGCCCATGTGTTGCAATGAAAGATCCCGCAGGCCTCAACAAAGATCCCACATACTGCAACTAAGGCCTGATGCAGCCAAAAATCAATTAAAAAAAAAATCTTAAAAAAAAAAACAAACCCAATACATTAGAAGGATCATACACTGTGATCAAGTGGTATTTATTCAAGGGATGCAAGGATGGTTCAATATCTGAAAGTCAATCAACTTGGTACACCACATAAACTGAAGGATAAAAATCCTATGATCATCCCAATAGATGCAGAAAAAACTTTTAACAATATTCAACATCCATTTGTGATAAAAGTTCTCAACAAAATGGGTATAGAGGGAATATACTTCAACATAATAAAGACCATATACGACAAACCCACAGCTAATATCATACTCAACTGTGAAAGCTGAAATCACTTCCTCTAAAATCAGGGACAAAACAAGTATGCTCACTCTCACCAATGTTATTCAACATAATATTGAAAGTCCTAGCCATTGCAATCAAACAAGAAAAGGAAAAAAATAAAAGAAATCCAAATTGGATTGAGTAAAATTCCATACATACCCATATATATACTCCTGGGCATAAACCCAGAGAAAACCATAATTCAAAAGGACACATGTAGCCCAGTGCTCATTGCAGCACTATTTACAATAGCCAGGACATGGAAACAACCTAAATGTCCAACAACAGATGAATGGATAAAGAAGATGTGGTACATATATACAATGGAATATTACTCAGCCATGAAAAGGAATGAAATTGGGTCATTTGTAGAGACGTGGATGGACCTAGAGTCTGTCATACAGAGTGAAGTAAGTCAGAAAGGGGAAAACAAATATCATATATTAACACATATACGTGGAATCTAGAAAAATGGTACAGATGAACCTATCTGCAGGGCAGGAATAGAGACACAGACATAGAGAACAGACGTGTCGACATGAGGGGGAAGGGGAAGGGGAAGGTGGGATGAATTGGGAGATTAGGTTTGCCACAAATACACTACCATGTGTACAATAGATAGCTAGTGGGAACCTGTGGTATAGCACAGGGAGCTAAGCTGTGATGACTAGATGGGTGGGATGGGGGGTGGTGGGAAGGAGGTCCAAGAGGGAGGGGATATATGTATACATATGGCTGATTCACTTCATTGTACAGCAGAAACTAACACAACATTGTAAAGCAATTATACTCCAATTAAAAAAAATACAAAGTTTGAACCCAATTGAAAAAAGATATGTAATGCAGACACTAATGAAAACCTATATAGCATTACTAATATTAGACAGAGTAGCCTTTAAGATAAGTAGCATTGCAGGATGTGCAGAGGGGCATTTCAAAACGTTAAAAGGATCAACTTAGTAGGTACATATAATAATCCTAAATTGTATTTATCTAAGACCATAATTTAAAATATATGAAGCAAATACTTGCTAAGCTAAAATTCACAGAAAAATCCACAGTCTTAGGTAAATATATGTCTATGAAGATTTGCTAGAATAATTAGATAAAAATTTGAAGGACATAAAATAGTTTAGCAAAATGATTAATAAAGTTAACGTAACTGATATATCTAGCACACTGCAAAGTGTTCTGGTATTTTGTTATAGCAGTCCCAACAGACTTAGACAGGATCTAGCCAGTATAATACACAAGAAAAATAAAGGCAAAAAATATATATACATATACAAAGATGGGAAAGGAAGAAATTAAAATTTCCATGATTGCTTATATGAAAACTTTTTTAAGATCATAAAACATATGTTAATATTAATGTGTGAATTTAGGCACTGCAAGATATATGCAAGACTATACTGCATTTATGTACACTAGCAAAAAACTCTTAGAAAATAAAATGGACTTCCCTGGTGGTCCAGTGGCTAAGACTCTGTGCTCCCAATGCATGGGGCCCGGGTTTGATCCCCGGTCAGGGAATTAGATCCCACATGCCACAACTAAGAGTTTGC
Source organism: Monodon monoceros (assembly GCF_005190385.1). Classification (NCBI taxonomy): domain Eukaryota; kingdom Metazoa; phylum Chordata; class Mammalia; order Artiodactyla; family Monodontidae; genus Monodon; species Monodon monoceros. The sequence continues at coordinate 22,332,844 of NW_021703766.1, read as the reverse complement.
ATGCCACAACTAAAGGATCCCGCATGCTGCAACTAAAGATCCTGCATGCAGCAATGAAGATCCCGCACGCAGCAATGAAAACCCAGCACAGCCAAATAAATAAATGAATATTTAAAAAAATTTTAAATTTGTTTCATTTTGTCTTTTTGCTTTTAATTTATTAGTTGTTTTATATTCTATATGTGAATAAAATTGATAACATCAAGATCCTCTAAAGGAACAACATAATTGAATATCTTGAGCTACCAGATATTAAAATAATACGAAGAACACTAAAGAGTCAGTGGTGTTAAATTATTCCATATTTTATTTGTCTGACTTTGGACCAACATGTAAACCTAAAACTGCTCTTAAAAAATAAAATATTAAAAAAAAAATTAACAGCAGGACTTCCCTGGTGGCACAGTGGTTAAGAATCTGCTTGCCAATTCAGGGGACAGGGTTCAATCCCTGGTCTGGGAAGATCCCACATGCCATGGAGCAACTAAGCCTGTGCACCACAACTATTGAGCCTGCGCGCCACAACTACGGAGCCCGCTTGCTGCAACTACTGAAGCCTGTGCGCCTAGAGCCCGTGCTCTGCAACAAGAGAAGCCAGCGCAATGAGAAACCTGTGCCCCACAAGAGAAGCCACCGCAATGAGAAACCCACGCACAGCAACAAAGAGTAAGCGCCGCTTGCCACAACTAGAGAAAGCCCACGTGCAGCAACAAAGACCCAGCACAGCCAAAATAATAATTATAATAAATTTTAAAAAATCTAAAAAAAAAATATAACAGAAGCAGACCCACACTTGTAAAGTAGCATGATTTATGACAAAAATACCATTCAGGGTACAAAAAAAAAGCATGTCTTTTAAATAAATAGTAAACATGCACTTGTATATTCATAGCGGAAAAATTTATACTCTTACCTCACATCATAAACAAAATAAATCCCTGATGGATAATAAATCTAAATGTGAAAGGTGGAAAAATAAAGATGTTAGAATGCAACATATAGCATAATCAATTTACGGCTTGGGAATGAAAAAAGTGCTAACATACATAACGCTAACCATAAAAACAATGTTTCCTTTACTGAACTACATAAAAAATAAAAATTTCAACTTTTATCAAAAGACATCTTTAGGGCTTCCCCGGTGGCGCAGTGGTTGAGAGTCCGCCTGCCGATGCAGGGGACATGGGTTCGTGCCCCGGTCCGGGAAGATTCCACATGCCGTGGAGCGGCTGGGCCTGTGAGCCATGGCCGCTGAGCCTGCGCGTCCGGAGCCTGTGCTCCGCAACGGGAGAGGCCACAACAGTGAGAGGCCCGTGTATTGCAAAAAAAAAAAAAAAAAAAAAAAGACATCTTTAGAGAATGAAAATGAAAGCCACCAAGAAATAAAAGACATTTGCAAAACACATATTTGGCAGTGGACTCATATGCAGAATATATATGGAACTCTCACAAATGTATAATAAAGACATACAACCCAACTGAAAAAAGACAAAGAAAAAAAGAAGAAAGGAGGGAGGGAGGGAGAAAGGAAGGGGAAGGAGAGAGAAAATTGGTAAGTCCTTGAAAAGAAATTTGCAAAAACTGTATCCCGAAATGTTTAGCAAATATGTGAAAAGTTGCTTAATGCCAGCAGTCAACAGAAAAATTCAAATAAAAACCACAATAAAATTGTATTACAAGCCACTGGTATGACTGAAATTATATGATAATTCCAAGTGTGCAAGAAGATGAAGCAGTAAACTCTCATACCGGAACAAGCTCTTTAGAGACATGTTTGAGATTATCTGTTAAACCAAATATATCATGAGATCCAGGAAACTGGCTCCTACATATATAAACAAGAGAAATGCCTACATATGTACCACAAAGACATATATAAGTATTGTTATAGCAGCAGTACTCATAGTAGCCCCGATCTGGAAACAACCTAGATGTCTATCAAGAGTATAAATGGTGATATATTCATACAATTAAAAATATACAGCTATGGAATGCACAAACTAAAATTGTATGAAATTATATTAAAAAAATCTCCCAAACATAAGGTTGAATGAAAGAATCTAGACACAAAAGACTGTATCTTGTATCATGCCTATCAGGTGGGTATCTTGAGTTCTGTTATGTTTATTACCTTGATCAGAGTGTGGTTACATGGATTATTCTTTTCCTTTTTGTGAGAATTTACCAAGCTGTACACTAAAACTTGTGTGCTTTATTTTAAATTGTACTTCAAAAGTTTACCTAAGGGGCTTCCCTGGTGGCGCAGTGGTTGGGAGTCCGCCTGCCGATGCAGGGAACACGGGTTCGTGCCCTGGTCTGGGAGGATCCCACATGCCACGGAGCGGCTGGGCCCGTGAGCCATGGCCACTGGGCCTGCGCGTCCGGAACCTGTGCTCCGCAACGGGAGAGGCCACGGCAGTTAGAGGCCCGCGTATCGCAAAAAAAAAAAAAAAAGTTTACCTAAAAGGTGAAACCATGTGTAACACAAAACATTTGGATTGGATACAAAGAGATGTATATATGTATGTTTAAAATGTTTTGAAGAGTCATATACCATTTAAGTCAGTAGATGCCTTGAATTTAGCTGGACAATATGCAAGATTTTTGATGTTTTAACTTGCAGGAATGTGAACTGTTTGAATGAAATAGCTTGGGGTTGATTGTTTAGTTGGCAGACCAAAAAACTAGAAATGTGATCTTATCCTGATTCTGTGATAAGGGTCATCTACTTAATACTTTTGAACAACAATTTTCTCACCAATAACATGGGTATTCATGTTTCTAAATGTATAGGGTCATACAAAATGAGAAAATATATGCTTAGGATTTTATATATTAGGTAACACGAAGATCATTGATGTGGCTCTCAAATCAAAACATTTTTTTCAAGGCTACCTTGAGTTTTCTTTCCAAAACTTACATATGACCTTTTGAATCTCCTGGATGATAGCAAATCATCCAAAGATATGGGAACAGCTTTTTTTTTTAGAAATAGCCAAGAACCATTGTTAATGTCTCATTTTCTTCTCAGTGTTTGGACCGCTATGTAATATATTACAGTTGCCCACTAATAAGATGATTAAATTATATGTAAAATCAGTACAACTAAAATATAATGAGAATGTATCTCAGTGGCTCTAGCTTGATTCTAAAATATAGAATGGCCTAAGATGAATTTGAAAAAGTATTAGTAAAATAGTGTCTTCAAAATGTTATTTAGGGTATACACATATTGGTATCTTTGACATATTGACACATAAATTATACTGGTTTATAGTTTGGATACAGCATGTTGTACTTGAAGTTCACACACTTTCACATTAAATGTTGACTGGATTAGTTGTCATTTCTTCCCTTTCTCGATGAATGATTTTGGTCAAGTTACTTAAATACTCTGACAGAGTTTTTTCATCTATAAAATGGTTCTCTTAGTACCAAATTGATAGAATTTGTAGAGGTCTGCCAGCTAATCTGTAACTAAGTAGGTAGAAATGGCTTTAACTGTGACTGCTCAGTGTAGTTCTTTACTGAGGCTACTGAAATCGCATAGGTAAGATCTCTAAGTCCCTTCAGTTGTCATCATTTAAGGAAAGTTAAGATCTGTGCCAAAATCATTTACTGAAATTATATAGCAATCCCTTGATTCTTATATACTTACATATATTCTACAAGTCATTATGGTAGGAATTCAAAGTTATACGTAAATTTGTTAGGCTACTAAGATTGAAGACAATTCACAGAGAAACACAATGAAGGAGCTGAGAGTACCTTCAGTTATCTTTAGTCCAAACTCCTCATTTCACAGATGAGAAAGCTGAGGCTTAACGCCACACTATGATCAGGTTGGAAGATGGAATAAATCAGAGATTATTTAATTTGATAATGGTGGAGGGAAGTTGAGGCCTCTTTTTTCTCATATCATGCATAGATAATGCTTAACTTTATTGCATTTATACTTTTAATAGACCTAAAATCATCTTTTTGTCAATTTGGGTGGTATTGGAAGAATACTTGATTTGTTTTAGTCTTTTGATAATAGGAGTTGTCATTATTAGAAATTTATTTAGTCAGTTTTTATTTTTCTGGAACAGTTTTAGTTTCACAAATAAGTTGAGCAGAGAATACAGAGTTTTCATATGCTCCCTCCCCTCACATAGTCTCCTCACCATCAACATCCTAGGTCAGAGTGGTACATGTGTTACAATTGAGGAACCAACATTGACACATCATTATCACCCAAAGTCTGTAGTTTACATTAGACTTCACTCTGTGTTGTATGTTCTATGGGTTTTCACAAATGTATAATGCCATGTGTCTACCATTATAGCATCATACAGAATAGTTTCACTGCCTTATATATCCCCTGTGCTCCACCTATTCATCCATTCCTCTCTAAATACACTGACAACTACTGATAGTTTTACTGTCTCCACAGTTTTGCCTTTTCCAGAATGTCATGTAGTTGTAATCATAAGAGTATGTCATCTCTTCAGATTAGCTTTTTCATTGAGTAATATACATTTAAGATTCCTCTATCTCTTTTCATGGCATGATAGCTCATTTCTTCTTAGCACTGAATAATGTTACATTGTCTGGATGCACCACAGTTTTTTGTTTGTTTACTTAACTTTCCTTAACCTACTGAAGGACATCTTCATTTCTTCTAAATTTTGGGAATTATGAACAAAACTGCTACAAATATCTGTGTACAGGTTTTGTGTGGACATAGTTTTCAACTCATTTGTCAAAGTTCAATGGGCATGATTGCTGAATACTATGGTAAGATTATATTTAGTTCTCCAAGAACCACCAACTGTCTTCCAAAGTGGCTGGTGGGAATTTTGTATTCCCACCAGCAATGAATGAGGATTCATGTTGTTCCACATCCTTGTCAGCATTTAGTATTGTCAGTGTTTTGAATTTTAGCCATCTAATAGGTGTGTAGTAGTATCTAATTTTTGTTTTACTTTGAAATTCTCTAATTATATATAATGTTGAGCATCTTTTCATATGCTTGTCACCTGTATATCTTCTATGGTGAGATTGTCAGATATTTTGCTCATTTTTTAATTGAATTATTTTCTTATCAAGTTTCTTTTTAAATGTTACATTTCCTTCTTTTATTGTAGCTACCTACCCATACCAGGTAGTACAAAAATCTATTATTAAGTTTTAAGAGTTCTGGGTATATTTTAGATAACAGCCCTTTATCAAATTTCTTCTGCAAATATTTTCTCTTAGTCTGTGGGAGGTCTTCTAATTCCTTTGACAATATCTTCTTTATAACAATTTTTAGTGAAGTCCAACTTATCAATTATTTCTTTCACCCCCTTTGGTGTTATATCTAAAAACTCATCACCAAACCAAAGGTCATCTGAATTTTCTCCTGTGCTATCTTCTAGGAGTTTTATAGTTTTGCATTTTACACTTTGTTCTATGAGCCATTTTGAGAAATTTATTTTTGGCCTTAGTTTCCAAAGAATGGAGCTCAAAGTCTAAAACACCAACCACTTTGCAAAGCTATTAGAAATATTCACCAGTGAAGATTAGGAAGGAAATAATTTCTTTCATTTATTGAACAACCAAATGGAGTCTGGTAACATACTGAATCATGTGGGAAATAGAGTATCTCAGAATACATTACCTGGAAAGAGCCTTGGCAAGTTGTTCCTCTTTGACTGTGATGCATTTAGTGGATCATTAATAGGTATTATAAAAGGTAGATAAAAATTGATCTCTTTGTTATATAAGTTTTAAAAAATTTTACTTAACATGCAACATGTCTTTACCATCAGAATTTTTAGAGCCTTTAATATATTAAGGATTCCTGTGACTCTCTAAAAGGGCAGTACATTAACTAGAGTTCTCCCAGTTGAACATACAATATTTTCTTGAAAAACTGATGTTTTGAATGAAAACAAAAAATCATTTTATAGATAAGAAAATAAGCTCATGACATGAAGTTCAGCATTATGCCAAAGATCATTCAACTAGTTATTGGAACATTTGGTATTGACACAAACTATCTAATTACAAGCTGTTGTTTATTTAATTTCCATTTACTCCTTGAAGGAAGTGAAGACTCATTAAGTGTTTGTGAAGCATGTATAATGGTATTTTGGACAGAGGGACATAGCATTATGATGTCTACTCAATCTTAACACATTCCCTTATATCATGATATAACATGTTCTAATATTTTAGGAGTTTATGTCTTAATGCATACATTGCTAACTCTATTCAGCCCTTTGTAATCAGTGTGTCATCAAGATTATCTGAGTATTGCTTATGTCATTTGGGGGCATTCATGACTTGCCCTAGTGACATCATTTATGGTAACTCTATTTAGGCCTCTCTATATGCACACTGGCTTTGTGAAGATGCCATTTTTGTGAAATGATTTTGCAGTCAGGAAAATTTGTGCATTGATGATAACAGATTTACCTTCTCCAATAAAAATACCATTAAATTCTCCTGCAATCCATTTCACTCCTTTCAGAGTCAGATAAATGCTAAGTTTGGGCACATGTATTCTTCAGAGAATCAAAGAAGACTTGAGATGACAGCAGTCAGTGAGAATTCTGAGCAAGGATTAACATTATGAAAGAGCTTGTCCATCTGTTGAACAAAAGCTAAATCTGATTCAGCTTGAGCACAACATATGTATTTCCAAAGCAAAGCATTCATTCAAAGTATCTATCTAACAGTCTAGGTAACACAGAGTTTATTATTAATGTTACTCTATGAATAGAATACTCATTAATTTTTTTAATGTTTTACAGATTCACAGTGCAACTATGGTAAAATGCCTGCACCTAATAATCTATTCAGGAATATCAAGAGTAACAGTGGATATGTGTGTACAGTTCATTTCTGCAATATCCATCTGCCAAGCTTTTCCATGTATATTACAAATCAAAACAAAAAATATTTCGAAGTACACAAAGAGTTTTCTTAGCAAAATCTTATATTCATTAGTTAATTTGCAAAGGCTTACAAAAGCATTTGTTAAAACAAGTTTTGATCATTCTTAGCATAAACATACAAACAAAAATTCCTACACATCCTACTAGGCACGCTCGTATGGGGAAAGAACAGCAACCTTATGCAAAATGATACTATCCTGATTGATGTGGAAAAAAGACCAAGAGCTCACAGAAGCAAGAAGGTAACTGGTAAGAATCTTAGTTCTTTCATTTACTAGTACATTCAAACAACTCATCTGATCTCTTTTTCCTCCTCTAGCAAATGGGCACAGTAAAAATTAGTGTTGTGTGTATTAAAAAGTAAATAATATACAACCATAACTTGTATGGTCCTTAGGATTCAATACATATACAGGAAATTGCTGCCCCTTTTCTTTTCATAGAAAAAGCGTTCATTTACAAAATGCACAACAGTTGCTGTAGTGTTCAGTGCTACAGAAAGGAAAGGCCACGTGCTTTTACCTCGCTGATTTACTGAAACAAGGCTACATTGTATAATAAAATAAGATATTGTGAATCACTCAAATGAAAAAGATTGAACAAGATCCAATTTATATTACACTATTTAATAGTTACAACACATTTGTGTTTCCTCAAATAAATCTTCTAAATGCCATCTAAGTGATATGCAGAATATTTGAGTTTTAAAATATAATTTAAATGATATTGGGCAGTTTATAATGATGTTAAGGCCCTTTTTTTTTTTTTTTTGGAAAGAATGGAGTAATGAAAATCTGACTTAACCTTCTGCATTAGTTTGCTAGGGCTACCATAACAAAATACCACAGACTGAGCGGCTTAAGTAACAGAAATGTATTTCTCACAGCTCTGGAGACTAGAACTCCAAGATCAAAGTGTAGAAGTCCAAGATCAAAGCCCAAGATCAAAGTATAGCCAGATTTGTTTTCTTCTGGGGCTTCTCCCCTTGATTTGGAGATGGCCACCTTCTTACTGTGTCCTCACATGGTTGTCCTTTGGTCTGTGTGCATATGTGTCCTAATTCTCTCTTCTTATAAGAACACCAATCATAATGGATTAAGGTCTACATTTATGGTCTCATTTTACATTAATCACCTCCTTAAAGGTCCTATCTCCAGTACAGTCACATACTAAGGTACTGGGGGTTAGTACTTAAACATATAAATTTGGGGGAGGCACAGTTCAGCCCATTACACCTTCCCACCATTAGCAAGTAGAAGGCCAGACAACATATATGTAAGAGTTATTTTCAGATGTTGGATAGCAGGTAGCACAGAAATGTTACCTCTGAGGGAAAAGAAATAAATGTGGTGGACTCTGCTATGGACCTAGTTTTCTTCCTACAGGCCCATTCCAGTTTCCAAACCAGGACGGTACATACGGAGTAAAATTCCAGGAGGCCTTGCAAAGAATGATGAGTGTGCTGTAAACAGAATACTTCTCAGAAATCACACTAGGTAGGCAGACCTTCTAGCTCTGGCTATTCATAGATTTTTCATTTATCACTTGGGCATTCAGTAGAAACCCTAAAAGGCCCACAAGTTTTGCAGGGCTAAACAATTCCTAAAGTAATAGGTACTCTTAAAAATTGCCTAAAACAAGTCTCAACAAACCAAAGTTAATAGTTAATGAGTGAATTAATACTGCCATAATAAAGCCCATAATTCTTTAAAGGAGAAGAGCAAAATTCAGACACTCATGAACATAACATCCAAGATCCACTCAAAATTTGTGAGGCATGACATTATGTAAGAAAATGTGAACCAAATTTTTTTTTTTAAATTATCACTAAAAATAGACACAGAAATGATAGAGGTGATGAAATTTACAGACAAGTACACCTGATTTTATTATGCCCAAGGATTAAAGTAAAACATGTACAAAATAATGAGAAATGGAAAATATGAAAGAACCAAATGATATATCTACAAAATAAAAATATAATATCTGTAATTTAATTATTCACTGGATGGGATAATCAGCAGGAAGACATTCTGGAAGAAAATATCAGTAAACTTAAAGACAGAGGGATAGAAACAACTCAGATATAAGCATGGGGCGGGGGTTGGGGGGAGACTAAATACTAAAAAAGGAAGAGCACTAATAATGATCCATGGAAAAACAAGTGTTCAAAATATGGTGGATGAAAATTTTGTAAATATGATGAAAGCTTTACATCCAAAAATTCAATAAACAAAATCCAAGCAAAATAAACATAATGAGACCACACCAAGGTATATTCTAATCAAACTGCTGACAAGCAGTAATAAAGGGAAATTTTTTTTTTACAGTTGACTGAAAAGAAATGCCTCATTAAAGACAAAGGAACAAAGGTAAGAATGACTGTAATTTTCTTTTGTGAAACTATACAAGCCAGAGAATAATTGATACCATTTTTAAAGTTGAGAGAGGGAAAGCAAAAACCCAACTAGAGTTAGCCCAGAGAAAATAACTGTCAAAAATGAAGTGAAAATCAAGATTTATTCAGAAAAAATAATTGAGAAAAATTTTAGCCAGATTTTCACTAAATAGTAATTTTTCAGAAAAAAAAAAAATTCTTCAGACATAAGAATTGTCCATTCAAGATGGAGACTTGAATCTATACAAAGCAACACACAGCAACACACATAATACACAGGCAAATAAAGACTTTTTTCATATTAAAAATTCCCTGAAATTTGAATTTTTAAAGTAAGCTTTGTGCGATCTTCTTCTTCCTTGCCAAAAAAGAAGTGGAAGACTGGGCTAAAAGAAATGCTCCCATCCAGTCCTCTGGTCTGTGGGGGCACAAACCTGCCTACCTAAGTCCACTGGCACTTCTCCCCTCCCCAAACCAGTCTGTACAGGTGTTCTTCACTTTACACAAAAGACACTTCAACCAAATAAAGCCAATTACTCTAAAATGATAAATAAATAAATAAATTTCTGAATAAATCTTTATTTCAACTTCATTTTTGATATAAAATTAGAAAAAAAATTGGTCTTCAATCCTTATCTTATCTCATATGCAACAATTACCTTAAAATGAAACAAAGACCTAGACATAAAAGCTAAAACTGTAAAACTTCTGGAAGTTGCCATAGACATTATGCTTATGAAATTGGGATAGGCCAAGATTTTCTACATAAGAAACCTAAAGTATATACCATAAAAGGAAAAAAATTCAATAGAAATTCATCAAAATTGAAATATTTGGCTCTTATCATGGCATCAGGGATAAAATCAAACACTGAACTATGGGAGAAAATATTTGTAACACATTTAACTAACAATGGCTTATGTTAAGAATATATTAAGAATTCTTGCAATTTAAAAATAAGTAAACAAAACATAATAAAAACGGGCCAAGAGTTTGAGTAGACACTTCACACAAGAAGATACTGAGAGGAGGACCTTCAAGATGGCAGAGGAGTAAGATGTGGAGATCACCTTCTTCCCCACAAATACATCAAAAATACATCTACATGTGAACAGTTCCTACAGAACACCTACTGAAAGCTGGCAGAAGACCTCAGACTTCCCAAAAGTCAAGAAAATCACCACGTAACTGGGTAGGACAAAAGAAAAAAGAAAAAACAGAGACAAAAGAATAGGGATGGGACCTGCACCTTGGGGAGGGAGCTGTGAAGGAGGAAAGGTTTCCATACACTAGGAAGCCCCTTCACTGGTGGAGATGGCGGGGGGAAGATTCAGAGCCACGGAGGAGAGGGCAGCAACAGGGGTGCAAAGGGAAAAGTGCCCAGCACAGAGGATTGGTGCCGACCAGCACTCACCAGCCCGAGAGGCTTGTCTGCTCACCCGCTGGGGTGGGCAGGGGCTGGGAGCTGAGGCTTGGGCTTCGGAGGTCAGATCCCAGGGAGAGGACTGGGGTTGGTTGCATGAACACAGACTGAAGGGGACTGGTGCACCACAGTTAGCCAGGACGGAGTCCGGGAAAAAGTCTAGACCTGCCTAAGAGTCAAGAGACCGTTGTTTCTGGGTGCACGAGGAGAGGGGATTCAGAGCACCGCCTAAATGAGCTCCAGAGATGGGCACGAGCTGCGGCTATCAGTGTGGATACCAAAGACGGGCATGAAACGCTAAGGCTGCTATTGCAGCCACCAAGAATCCTGTGTGAAAGCACAGGTCACTATCCACACCTCCCCTCTGGGAGCCTGTGCAACCCCACGCTGCCAGGGTCCTGGGATCCAGGGACAACTTCCCCAGGAGAACGCACAGCGTGCCTCAGGCTGTTGCAACGTCACGCTGGGCTCTGCAGCTGCAGGCTCGCCCCGCATTCCGTACCCCTTCCTCCCCCCGGCCTGAGTGAGCCAGAGCCCCCTAATCAGGTGCTCCTTTAACCCCGTCCTCTCTGAGCAAAGAACAGATGCCCTCAGGCGGCCTACACGCAGAGGTGGGGCCAAATCCAAAGCTGAACCCCAGGAGCAGTTTGAACAAAGAAGAGAAAGGGAAATCTCTCCCAGCAGCCTCAGGAGCAGCGGATTAAATCTCCACGATCAACTTGATGTACCCTGCATCTGTGCAATACCTGAATGGACAACGAATCATCCCAAAATTGAGGCCGAGGACTTTGGGAGCAACTGTAGACTTGGGGTTTGCTGTATGCAACAGACTAGTTTCTGATTTTTTTGTTTATCTTAGTATAGTTTTTAGTGCTTGTTATCATTGGTGGATTTGTTTATTGGTTTGGTTGCTGTCTTTTTAAAATTACTTATTCTATTATTTTAATAATATTTTATTATTTTTTATTTTAATAATTTTATTAGTTTATATTTTCCCTCTTTCTTTTCTTCCTTTTCTTCTAAGCCTTGTGGCTGACAGGGTCTTGGTGCTCCAGCCAGCTGTCAGTCCTGAGCCTCTGAGGTGGGAGAGCCAAGTTCAGGACACTGGACCACGAGAGACCTCTCAGCCCCATGCAATATCAAACGGTGAGAGCTCTCCCAGAGACCTCTGTCTCAATGTTAACACCCAGCTCCACTCAACGACCGGCAAGCTCCAGTGCTGGACACCCCATGCTAAACAACCAGCAAGACGGGAACAGAAGCCCACCCATTAGCAGAGAGGCTGCCTAAAATCATAATAAGTTCAGAGAAACCCCAAAACACACCACAGGATATGGTCCTGCCCACCATAAAGACAAGATCCAGCCTCATCCACCAGAACACAGGCACTAGTCCCCTCCACCAGGAAGCCTACACAACCCACTGAACCAACCTTAGCCACTGGGGACAGACACCAAAAACAACGGGAACTACGAACCTGCAGCGTGTGAAAAGGAGACCCCAAACGCAGTAAGTTAAGCAAAATGAGAAGACAGAGAAACACACAGCAGGTGAAGGAGCAACGTAAAAACCCACCAGACCTGAAAGGTGGGATTCTGACTAATAGGCAGTCTACCTGAAAATGAATTCAGAATAATGAGAATAAAGATAATCTAAAATCTTGGAAATACAATAGACAAAATTCAAGAAACATTTAACAAGGACCTAGAAGAACTAAAGACCAAACAAAGAATGATGAACAACACAATAAATGAAATTAAAAATTCTCTAGAAGGGATCAATAGCAGAATAACTGAGGCAGAAGAACAGATAAGTGATCTAGAAGATAAAATAGTGGAAATAACTACTGCAGGGCAGAATAAAGAAAAAAGAATGAAAAGAATTGAGGACAGTCTCAGAGACCTCAGGGACAACATTAAATGCACCAACATTCGAATTATAGGGGTTCCAGAAGAAGTAGAGAAAAAGAAAGGGATTGAGAAAATATTTGAAGAGATTGTAGTTGAAAACTTCCCTAATATGGGAAAGGAAATAGGCAATCAAGTCCAGGAAGCACAGAGAGTCCCATACTGGATAAATCCAAGGAGAAACATGCCAAGACACACGTTAATCAAAGTATCAAAAATTAAATGCAAAGAAAAAATATTAAAAGCAGCAAGGGAAAAACAAATAACACACAAGGGAACCCCCATAAGGTTAACAGCTGATCTTTCAGCAGAATCTCTGCAAGCCAGAAGGGAGTGTCAGGACATATTTAAAGTGATGAAGGAGAAAAATCTACAACCAAGATTACTCTACCCAGCAAGGATCTCATTCAGATTTCACAGAGAAATTAAAACCTTTACAGACAAGCAAAAGCTAAGAGAATTCAGCACCACCAAGCCAGCTTTACAACAAATGCTAAAGGAACTTCTCTAGGCAGGAAACACAAGAGAGGGGAAAGACCTACAATAACGAACCCAAAACAATTAAGAAAATGGTAATAGGAACATACACATCGATAATTACCTTAAATGTACATGGATTAAATGCTCCAACCAAAAGACATAGACTGGCTGAATGGATACAAAAACAAGACCGGTAAATATGCTGTCTACAAGAAACCCACCTCAGACCTAGGGACACATACACACTGAAAGTAAGGGGATGGAAAAAGATATTCCATGCAAATGGAAATCAAAAGAAAGGTGGAGTAGCAATTCTCATATAAGACAAAATAGGCTGTAAAAATAAAGACTATTACCAGAGACAAAGAAGGACACTACATAATGATCAAGGGATCAATCCAAGAATATATAACAATTGTAAATATTTTACAATTAAATATTGTAAATATTTATGCACCCAACATAGGAGTACCTCAATACATGAGGCAAATACTAACAGCCATAAAGGGGAGATCGACAGTAACACAATCATAGTAGGGAACTTTAACACCCCACTTTCACCAATGGACAGATCATCCAAAACGAAAATAAGGAAACACAAGCTTTAAATGATACATTAAACAAGATGGACTTAATTGATATTTATAGGACATTCCATCCAAAAACAACAGAATACACATTCTTCTCAAGTGCTCATGGAACATTCTCCAGGATAGATCATATCTTGGGTCACAAATCAAGCCTTGGTAAATTTAAGAAAATTGAAATGGTATGAAGTATCTTTTCCAACCACAACACTATGAGACTAGATATCAATTACAGGAAAAAATTTGTAAAAAATACAAACACATGGAGGCTAAACACACTAATTAATAACCAAGAGATCACTGAAGAAATCAAAGAGGAAATCAAAAAACCTGGAAACAAATGACATGAAAACACGACAACCCAAAACCTATGGGATACACCAAAAGCAGTTCTAAGAGGGAAGTTTATAGCAATACAATCCTACCTCAAGAAACAAAAAAAATCTCAAATAAAGAACCTAACCTTACACTTAAAGCAACTAGAGAAAGAAGAACAAAAAAACCCTAAAGTTAGCAAAAGGAAAGAAATCACAAAGATCAGATCAGAAATAAATGAAAAAGAAATGAAGGAAACAATAGCAAAGATCAATAAAACAAAAAGCTGGTTCTTTGAGAAGATAAAATTGATAAACCATTAGCCAGACTCATCAAAAAGGGAGAAGACTCAAATCAGTAAAGTCGACTTAGAAATGAAAAAGGAGAAGTAACAACTGACACTGCAGAAATACAAAGGATCATGAGAGATTACTACAAGCAACTATATGCCAATAAAATGGACAATCTGGAAGAAATGGACAAATTCTTAGAAATGTACAACCTTCCGAGACTGGACCAGGAAGAAATAGAAAATATGAACAGACCAATCACAAGCACTGAAATTGAAACTGTGATTAAAAACCTTCCAACAAACAAAAGCCCAGGACCAGATGGCTTCACAGGCGAATTCTATCAAACATTTAAAGAAGAGCTAACACCTAACCTTCTCAAACTCTTCCAAAATACAATGAGAGGGTGGCACTGACATATATATACACTACCAAATGTAAAATAGATGGCTACTGGGAAGCAGCCGCATAGCACAGGGAGATCACCTCGGTGGTTTGTGACCACCTAGCGGGGTGGGATAGGGAGGGTGGGAGGGAGACGCAAGAGGGAGGGGATATGGGCATATATGTGTACATAGAGTTGATTCACTTTGTTATACAGCAGAAACTAACACAGCACTGTAAAGCAGTTATACTCTAATAAAGATATTAAAAACAAGGTATTGAAGTGTCCAATAAACATATGAAAAGCTATTCAATACTTGTAGGCATCAGAAAAAATGCAAATTAACATTACAATGAGATCTACCTACACACCTTTGAACAAATGAAGTTTTTAAAAGTGACGACACCAAACGTTGAGGATATATATCTAATAATATATCGGATAATATCTAACAGATATATTGCTGGTGGGAATGCAAAATGGTACTATAAATCTTGAAGTACTCAGACTTCATGTACACTAAACCATATGCTTACCATATGACCCAGGCATTCTATTTCTAGGTATTTACCCAAGAGAACCAATGTATGTCCTCACAGACTTCTTTTCTGAATGTTCCCTGTAGCTTTAATCATAACAGTAAAAAATAGAAACAATTCATACTAATCAATAAGCAAATAAATGACTAAGTAAATTTTGATGTGTCTAGACAATGGAATACTACTAAACAAGGAAAAGGAAAAAACTACTAAGGGTGGAGAGTGGAGAAAGAGGTGATGCTGGGTAAGCAGAAAGGGGCCTTTTAGGCCAGGGTCAATAATTTATATAGTAGTCTTGTTTCAGTGAAAAGGCATGGAATGTTGTAAGTTGAGATGTGGCAGAATTTTCTTTAAAACAAAGTCATTTTGGCTTTTGGGTCAACAGTAAATTACTGGCATGTGGATTTTAGTCAAGAAAATGAAGAGATAGAAAGGGACATTTTACAGGTACTCTAGTGGGATAAAATACAGTCCTCACTTTGGTGGTAACAGGAAACAGTAAAATGGATGGATTTTGAATATATAAACAAAGTTTAATATATGCATGCATATGAATATCTATATTGATATAGATGTAGTTATATATAAAGATATATAGATATAGATGTGAAAGTACACATAAGTATAGATATGGGTATAGGTTCTGGAGTTGATAAGCCTTCCTTATGGATTGAATGTGGGTAATCAAAGAGGATGTGGAATCAGATCAGGATGTCTTGAGAATTTGGGACCTATGGTTCCATTTAAACATTGTAGAGGGCTTCCCTGGTGGCGCAGTGGTTGAGAGTCCACCTGCCAATGCAGGGGACACGGGTTCGTGCCCCGGTCCAGGAAGATCCCATATGCCGCGGAGCGGCTAGGCCTGTGAGCCATGGCCGCTGAGCCTGCGCGTCCGGAGCCTGTGCTCCGCAACGGGAGAGGCCACAACAGTGAGAGGCCCGCGTACCACAAAAAACAACAACAACAACAAAAAACCCACTGTAGAATACTGGCGGAAAGTGTGAGAGAGTTAAGAACCTTGTCTCAGGGCTACAGCAAAACTTACGAAAAAAGGATATGAGACCAAAACTCAGAACTACCTCTGAGTAGAATTAGGAAAACGCTGAATCTATTGCAAGTATCCCACGGATGGTAACTCTATCAATTCTCCAGAGATATTATCATGGATATATACAATTTGGGTCCCACTTCTAAAATATCAATTGATTAATCAAATTAAAGATACAGATGAACAGAATAAAATTTTCTTCTATGTGCCTGTGAATGTCAAAGGGTCTGAAATATAATTAAAACAAATCCACCTAGGACTTGGACTTCTGGAAATACCAGTGTAATTGGAAGCTATTTTTTTCTACTAATCTATGTACAAACAAACAAGCCCACTAAAATTCAGGTAGATACCAAGAAGACCATTTACTCCAGGGTAATAAAAATAAACTCAGACTGGCAAACTGACTGACTGGGGAAATTGGAGAGATCCATGCAAATCTGTAGAATCTCTGCAGAGTCACTAGGCTAAACTAATCAATATTAAGGAGTATTTTCCATGATCCTCAATTTTCATGTGAAGATGGAAATCTTTACTCCCTGGCTGCTTGATGAAAACTCGAAACTTATTCGAGAAGTAATGGAAATTCAGTGATTTTGAGGTCCCTGGAATGGTTTACTATTTGCTTAGGAAATTAGGAGCACATTCCTTATCTTCATTTGAGGTAACAAAGACCTAGGGGAAGTTACCTCTTCACAGAAGAAGACAGAAGACATTATGATCCGTAGGCTGTGCATTCTCGATCTAGCTTTTCCACTCACCTAACAAGTACAAGTGGTTTCATATTCTTATTCCTCAATTCCATCATTTATGAAATGAAAATATAAAGTTTACTTCCCACAGAAAATTATAAAGATTAAATATATTCTGAGTATTGCTTTAGGAATTAAAACAATAAATGATATTAGTTTTTGTATTTATTAATTTATTTAACAAACATTTATGGGGTCCTTTCTATGTGCAGGTCAAATTTTATGGTGATGATCAAGATAAAAAAGTCCCCATTCATGAGTATAATTACATTCAAGTAGGAGAAATAGACAATCAGCACAGAAGTCAACACAAATACAATGGAGAAATAAAAAGATAGTGAACTAAAGAGTTATAAAAGTGAATGGATGAAATGAAGTTAAATTTCCACTTCACATCATAATGCAAAATAAATTCCAGGTGGATTATGGAATAGCAATTTTAGAAGTAAACCTTGGAGGCTACATGTAAAAGCTAAGGGTTGGGGTAGACTTCTCAAAGAAGACTGGAAATGCATAAGCTGTAAAAAAAAAAAAAACATAGAGTCCTACTGTATAGCACAGGGAACTATATTCAATATCCTGTGATAAACCATAATGGAAAAGAATATGAAAAAGAATGTATATATATGTATAACTGAATCACTTTGCTGTTCAGCAGAAATTAACATTGTAAATCAACTGTAATTCAATAAAATTTTTAAAAATGTAGGGAGGCTTTTTGCTATAAAATTTGTAATGACAATGAAACACTGTTAAATTGATATGAAGACAAAATGCAATAGAATCTTAGACTGGAAAACAATTAAGGATAACTAGTTCACACTAGAGAAAATCCAAATGCCAATAAACATTAAAAAAAAATGAATGTGATATTTTACATAAGCTGGTCATGATTGTCCCTGCAAACAAAACTTGAATAAAATGAAGGATTAAGTCATGCAGCCATCCAGTGAATGAATACACCAGGTGGAGTGAAGAGTTAAACCAACAGTCTTGAAATAGAAGTCACGCTGGTGTCTTCAAGAATAGCTAACTCCTTAAGCCAGTGTGTGATTGATTATAGGGGACCAGAAAGGCAGCAAGAAGATCCGTTAGCAGTTAATTGCAATAATTAAGATGAGCGATGATGGGGGCTTCAATTCAGGTAGTGGGATGGTATGAGGGGAATCATTCATATTTTGAATGCTTTTTCTAAAGTTAGAAGAAACAAGTTGCTTATGGATTGGATTCCATTTGTGAAAGATACAGAAATAAAGCTTACTTAGCAGATATGTGAGTTTAACCAAATTGCGAATCATTTAGTAGGAGAGAGACTTTAGCTGACCTCACAAAGGAATATTCGGGATTAAATCTGATAGTTTCTAAGAACTTCTAGGGAATTAAAATGTTTAGTAGACATGAGATATATAAAAACTAAATGTATAATTTCTTACAAAGCTCTACAATTTTAAAAAATAGGTAATTATGCAATTGATATAAATTAATTTAAAATAACTAGAATAAGCATAAGGAAAAAAATCAATATTCATAAATCTAGCTCCCAGATACAACTATTAAGAAATGGGATAGACAGATAATCTATAGATATAAGTACACCCTAATATTTTTAGGCATTTGTTTTGAAAAATAAATGTAAAATATAAATGCAAGCAGACACACACATGTTTAAAAAGGGATAATATTCAACTCAATAGTACATCTATGCACTTCTCTATTCATATTGCTTATTAAACTTATATAAGTTAATTAACAACTTGGCAGTTTTTATTGTCAGTGCATTCAAAGAAAGGACTCATTCTCACTGTCTTCCCCCGTCCTCCATTTCCATATGCGGAAACTAATAAAGTGTTCTGCAGACAGAATAATTTTAATGAGGACAAAGTAACGGATAAATTGAGACAACTCTGACTCTAGTAGAAGATGAGAAAAGAAAATTTTATCATAGCCATTTTTTCCTTGCTACCATCGACTTGACCTGAGAAATTCATTGTGACATGAAAATTTAAAAAACCCTGCAGACCTTGAGGGAGGAATTTCATCAAATGCTTCTGTTCGAGTAATAGCACATCCAAATAGAATACATGCATCTGTGAAATATTAAATATCAATGGCATGTATAGTTATTCCAAAGTCATTCATTTTATATAAGATGTTAGGCCTTGATCCTCCTTCCAATTTAACTTTGCCACTCTGCTCCTGACAGAATTTGTTTTTTTCAAGTAATGGCTACACATGTGGATATAACAGCATTGTAGATTTTAGCTTTACACTGCATGCATTACCCAAGTCAGACTCACAATGAGTTAAAAAGAAAACAGTATTTATAAAATACAATATTTTGGTATTTTAGTTAAGTATTCATTTTTGTGTATTTGTTGTGTTATGTGTATATGTGATTAGCCATTATAAAGAAAGAGAGACTAAGCTAAAATTTTTGTAAGTTTTAACTGGAGTAAAATTAACATCATGCATGAAGAGTCAGAGTTGATCAAACCCAGTGCTCTGTAGTACAATAAGGAACTGGACAGTCACTGGAGAGTTTTGAGGGTTGGGTTTGAATCCTATTTTCATTTTGTGATATTTGACAACTTACTCAAAGAACTGAAGTTTCTTCACCTGTAACACGAGAGAAATAATTAACCCAAAGACAACGAGATTAAAATATTAAGTGCATAAATACTTTCAATTCATTTAGCAAACATTTGATAAATGTAAGCATGAATGAATTCAAATGCAGGCAAGGCTTCCTGAAGAAGGTAAAATGACTTATGGCCTTAAGGATGATTAGGGGTTCGCTTGGTCAATAAAAGGATTGCGGAAAGGAGAAGGCATTCTAGACATGAACAAAGAACAAACGTAGAGCATAATGCATTAGGATATACCATTAGCTTAGTAGGATCATGCATAAAGTTTAGAATATTAGAAGGTTACAGTCATAGGTAGGAGCCTTGCTTAGAATGATGTCTTTCCAGAGAGAATACGTCATTAGGCGTATTAATAAACCAAAGTTATAGGGTGTGTAATACAAAAGGCAAAGATGATAAATGACATTATTTATTTTGAAGTGATGACCTTATTTATCCTATCTTTAGCAATACTCTTGGACCTGATATTAGAGCCCTAATGTTTAGAAATTAATGGGACAAGATTTTGATGTTTCTTTTTTTCTGTTAATATTCTGAGGATTCTTGAAAAATGTGTCAATCTGTACAGATTCTAAGTGATGAGTAACTGTACCCTTACATCACTCCTGGTCAGGTATATATCCCTTGCTCTCTGTGAATCTAAATTACCCTTTCTTGGACTAGGTAAGACAATTATTCCCAAGTTAAATTAAATCCGTCCAGCAATTTTATATTGTGTTCCTCATCAAGATTTCTTTTTCTCTCATTTTCTGTTTTAACACTAACAGAGGCTTGAGTTTGAATGGCGCAGAAATATATTTCCTCAACGATATTTCCACCTGAAGGTCATTTATTTACAGAGACATATTTCAGGTGCTTTGTTAATACTTTCAGGACAATTTACTGCTGTTTTCATTGAGAAAATCCCCCCAAAAGTAATGAGAATATGAAAATAATTAAATATACTAAAGTTTGAATATTATAGGAGTTCTTATTGTCTAAATTTGTTTCTTCCAATACATGATGGTGAAATTTCACTGTAATGAAATGAAATATTCATAAACCAATATTGTTCAGTTTAAAGACTACAGAATGGCTAAAAAGAGCTGTACATTGATTTCTCCCAATTTTTAATGACTTAAAAACCAGTGAAAAATTATTCCATAAATAGAGTAGCTTTGCCTGTCTGTAAGTTTTATAAAGACAAAAAATTTAGCATACTACCAATTGCTGTGTCTCCACTCACTCATTTATTCCTTAATTTATTCAATGCCTCAGGGGCAGTAGGGAATAAGGAAGCACAGCTGGACTTTGACCAAACTAAGAGACTTTGCATTATCTATTTAGAACTCACACTTTTTATTTTCTTGTATAGTGGGACAACTGAGATGTTATAACAAAAGGACGACCTGATCATTTGTTTTTTCTCAGTCATCCCACTCTTGCAGAAGGATGGAAAGTGGATTACTGGGCCTGGAGGCGGGCATGAAGAATAAAACTGATAAAAGTAACACAGATTAAGAGAACATTAGATTTGTCTAAAGGTGAAATAATGAAGCCTTTATAAAATACGGTAGTGAGAGAACGAGATGAGAATGCTTCAGAATGACAAGAAGAATTGAAAACACTTATTTCATAGAAATTATATTGTTTGGAGCTGTGAAATGAGAGAGGAAGAACAAGTTTTGTGTCGTCTTCCCCCTTCAAACAACAGATGATAATATTTACAGACCTATGGAACCACACTGTTTATTTATTCTATGAGATTGTGAGGAAGGATTTAGTTGTGGAATCAAATATCTTGATGCTTAATGAATAATGATTTGAAAATCTTAAATTCTTAGGCTGTGAAAGATAAAGGTTTCACTTGAACATGTAAGAATGAAACTAAGGTGAGAATAGTTGGGTGCGTCAGGAGACAATGTCATCACACCTTTCATGAACTTTCTTCTTTAAACTGCAATATGACTTCACTGAAGTGGTGGTTTTGTAAATTCAATCACACTTGAATGTGGTTTGAATTTTGTGTGTGTCACCCAGCTTACTGGTATCAATTCTTTAGGACACACAAGATGAGAATCTTGATGCAAATTTGCAAGAACTGAAAACTTTTAAGAGAGGGAGAATCCAAAGGAGAATAAAAATCTGAACAGATCACGACTCTGCTCATTTCTAAAGACTCAATTCCCATACCGTACATGTGTGTAGATGGTTTCCAATTCTCAAGGAACCAGAATTCACCTGTTGCTGGGTAGTGTGTGTGTGCATATTACCATCTCTGAAAGGGTGAGTAGTATGGTCCCATATCCTCAATGTAACCAGTAACAGAAATAGCAGACAACCCAAGGAATTACAGAGTAGCACAAAGGCAACTGTATTTTATTTCACTTCTGAATATTATGTTCATCTGCAAAGCAGCACCATGACAGGACAGCACCACTACCATTACTGGTAAATAGTAACCACTCGCAAAATTTCTCAGTAGTGGTTTACCTCCATAGTCCAAATTCTTTGCCTCCATGATAGACAAGATGGAATGGAAACTGGCCATACCAGTTCCTTTAAATTCATGCTATTTAAACACTTTAACTGTTGAAATCAGCTATGGACTCAAGTAAGGCTGAGACAAGTAGCTTTACGCAGAGGAAGGAGAAACATGGAAAATACATCGAGAGGTTGAGGATAAATTTCATGGTAAAAACCAAGATCAGTTCCTGAGTATGCAATTCATCATAGTCTAATACTGAGACAATAGACTGAATTTATGTTTCATGTACTAGTTTTGAGTACAAAGGTTATTCAAAGCTATATGGGACTGTCATCTGAATTGGCATCATGGATATGGGGCATGTCACCTATTAGGGATTTAATTATCAAGTATTTGGAGGTCCAAATAAGAGGGTTGCTTAGCTTTTAATTATTGATATCTAATTTTGTAAATGACCTCCTTTGTCTCTAGTATCCTATTTACTCTCATAATTTGGGGGGGAATCAAGTAGTTTGAAAAGTATTGTATTTGTAGTTTAAAAAGGGGGGGTGTTTATATACTATTTTAAGTAGTCAATTTACTTAAGTTATCTAAGTCCTGATTTCTTCACTTGTAAGCTGAGGGTAATAACACCCAGCCTGCCTCTTTCTTGGCATTGTTTTGGAGACCTTTCGGATATGGAGAAAAAATGCTATACAAGCAAGACATCATTGCCATTACTGAATTACTTATCCTCTTTTACATTTCTAAATCTGAACGCCTGAACTTTTATTTAGGGTGCACTGAAGACAGTTGTAGCAAGTCTAGAATTCTATAGGCATTTCAGTGTTAGTTCCTATATATGGGGGGTGGGGGAGGGGGCTTTTTTTTTCTCGAAGTATTGAGACCAGTATTAATCACAAAAAGTCATTTGAAGACTTTGAGATTTTAAGACTAAAAACAAGACTATTCATAAGTTGAATGTGTAATTGTGTTACTATCAAGCACAAAACACTCTAATTGAAAAGGTATATTTATGCACATATGTGAGAGGATGTGTGTGTATGTATGAACGAGTGTGTTTGTGCACATATGTGAATTTACAGTGTACAGAGAGCCTTTTTAAAGTTGATAATAAGATTGATCTATCATATAAACATCTGCCTATCTCAATTAATATTGCTCTTTTAAAATGTGTATAGAAATATTTAGGATTGAATATTTGTTGAGAATATCTAAAACTACAGAATAAATATGTAGAATTACTCAGATGGTATAAACCTACTGACAGAGGTCAATCACTACTGTGATTAACTGGTATAGGCACCACCCTGCTTTTCGAAATTCACTTTCCGTCCCTTCACTTTTATGAAAGAACTACATTGCACCAGTTTTTGCGAACTAAAGAAATCTGAAGAGGATTTTCACTTTTACAAGAAAAGGCAAAAATTGAAAGTAGCATTCAGCATTTGTTTTGCAGAGAGCTGTTATACAGGAAGTGTACACCCTGAGCAGTCAGAGTGGCCCCCCAGCTCCTTCCTGGGAACCACACTCAGCATCAAGCGACCACAGCTTTGAATTGTGTCTGTGAGCATCTGTGCTTTATTTTGGTTTATTTTGTGCATCTGTTAGCAAGATATGTCCTAAGATCATTGGTTCTTTGCTTTACACCATTTTGGCTTAGGAAAAGTTTCATAAGAATACTACTTTCAGATAGTGGGGGAAACCTATAACTAGACTGGCTCAGAATATGAAAATAAACATTTCTAGCTGGATTATGTATGCCCAAAAGAAAATACCATTTTGAACTAAATATATTCCAATGGTCACACCAGTTAAATATCGCATGAGTATCATTCAAAGGTGCTAGTTCAGCAGGAAGCCTGTGAAGAGGAAATGAATTGTTTAGGTAAAATGATAAGCTCATTTAATCAGCTTCCAAATCCTTGACAGGGATTAATCGTCCATGAGGGAAGCAAGAAGCTCTTCCAAAGCAAACATGGTGGGTACTGTCCACCATTTTGAGTGAGAGGTTTTCTTTTTATTGCAGTCATCAAATGCCGCCTATATTATCACTTTATTCATAATTATTTGCAGTTTAATCAAAATTAAAATACATTACTGTGAGTAACAATTTATTGAGCAGAAACTATATGTTAGGCACAATGCTAAGTACCTTGCATGTCTAACCATATTTTAAAATAAACTGTTAGGTACTATTAGTATACTAGCCTTATTGTTGACTTGCCAAAGTTTACAATGCTAACATGAGGTGATGCTGGAATCTGAACACCCTCAGTTCACTCCAGAGGTCACCCTCCTCATTAGGTTGCCATTTTTTCTTACCCACTTTCTTCTTTGTGATGCCAAGACACAAAGACAACTCCAGAAATGAACCGAAAAAAATTTGGGTTGGTAACCTGATTTCACGATTTTTCAATTTCAGGAACTTGGTTCCTTAATCTTATCAACTCAGGCCTGTTGGTAGAATGGTACTACAAGAGCTATAGAGTATAAAGAGTTAAAAACTCTCACATCTATATTGTGCATATTTTTGAGAACAGAAAATTGCCAGACTCGGGTTCAAAAACAGGATGTCTGATTCTACGATACTAACTCCTTTCTGCAGAAACATTTGCTAGTGATAGGTAAATATTACTGTGGATAACAGCAGCACTGAAGTAAAAATGTATTTGTTGTAAATAAGATTTTAAAGAGAGAAAAATGTCTGCTAAATACAATTTGGTGCTTTTCTTTTATCCATCACACTCCATGTAGTTAAAAATAAAGGCAACTTTTAAAGCATCCCTTGCCATTTAACTTGCCTCTCCATTATTTTGGCAAAAGCATCACCATGGCAACCAGTCTCTTCCAATTATGTTTACACTAATGTTTCCATTTTCACTATTGACTTCGGGAGTACTTTCTAACTCTGGTTTAAGTGTAAGTTAGGAGGACACAGTTGTAAATGGTAAAAAAAAGAAAAAAAATAACCAAAAAGCTTCAAGCAGAGCATCTGAGCTAGAATCATTCACAGATAAACAACAGTAGTAGTGGTAGTAATAGTGATAACAGAGGCTACTATTTATTAAATTTATATGATATACCAGGACATCTGAGAAGACCCCTACATCTGTTATCTCTCCAAACAGTCCTGTGAGATAGATATTACAGATAAGGAAACTGAGTCACTAGAGGTTCATTAACTTTCCCAAGGTCAAAGATTAGTAGCTGATATAGCATATCTACCCAAATTTTTTAGACTCTACAGACCATTTAATTTAAAAAAATCTTAATGGCCTTTGCAGTGTGATTTTATGGACACCTGCATATGCCTTAGAGCTGGTTATTTCTGGCAGGCAACTTCCATGTCAGTTGATTTAGAACTGACTTTTCTAGAAGCAGAGCCTGAGACTGGGATTCTTGTGAAAGTATTTACTAAGAGTATGCTCCCAGGAAAAGGTATGAACGGGATACTCCAAATTCATTCTCTCCTCCCTCTCTTCCTCCCTCTCTCACACACACACACACACACAGACACACACACTGTATGAACACCAAGCTTTGCCTCCAAACTAAATTTTAGGAAAGAAAAGTCCACATCATTCAATATCAAATATCTACCTCTGGTTCCATGAAATCTCGCCAAGAGGACAGGATCATATAGTAAACACATTGATGCCAGCACTTAAGGGTTAATTTTCAATAAAGATGAAGAAACATCTGAAAATAACTATTTTTCACATTTAGCCTAAAATAAATATCTGTAATACATAGCAGATTATAGCTATAGATATATAAACTCTGTTAATAGCTTTAATGTATTTCTTAACCACTAGAATAGCCCTGTGAAGTAGATGTTATTTTCCTAATTTCACAAATAAGTAAAGAGCTCAGAGGGCCAAATAATGTGCCTAAGGTCACAGAGCTGCAGCAGCAGAGTCACATTTCAAGTGCTTTTTACCACACCAAGCACCCTCACATCCCAGCTGCCTCAACAAATCCAATATTTCCAGGGGAACTGCTGTCATAGTGTGAGTTCCTTTCATATTTCTCCCCATCTTTCCTCCTACATTGAAACAGGGTCAAGGAGGCCAGCTCTGGCCACAGCAGGCTCCTTTTAAGAAGTAGCACCAGGGTTCCCTGGAAACCATTCATCTTCCCTCCCACACCAGGAGACCATCGAGAGCCTACCACTCTCACTGCCAGACTGTTCAGATAAATATCTCACAGATAATCTTTTTTCTCTCTTTTCTTTTCTACTTGCATTCCCCATCCTTCTTCCCTCTTCAATCTCCAAGGAATTAATCTTAGATAAGGGCAAGAATTTTTAGGCTAGATAGAATTTCCACAGATTCATTTAAAGTCTAAACAACTCTCAGAAATTCAATTTCACTACTGCATATGGAGCACCTGCTATGGGCCAAGTACCAGAGTAAGATTTGAAGATGAAAACGAAATGAGGTCTTAATGTTGAGAAACATGAAGGACTTATTAAAAAAAAAACAAACACCTTTATAAACAAGAACACAATTATTTTTCAAATAACTAGGAGTTACCGTGGACTTACTACATTCCTGTTACTGTGCTCTCTGCTTTATAAATGTTTTCTTATCTGATCCATTTAACAAGGTGTATTTTACCATCACTATTTTACTCATGAAATATTGAAACTCAAGGCAATATGGCTAAACAAGAGTCCCATGTGGGAGCTAAACATGTATTTTTTCTGACTTTTCAATACCTTCTTTTATCTGTTCTACAGCTCAGTGAACTATAATAAAATATTGAACAGAAGCATATAGTAAAACACAGTAAAATGCCGCACAACACAAAGAGGTGTAGAAAATGTCACATCTGAATGTGGAATTATGAATTCTGTTTTGTACCATGCTCTTCATAATAGGATTGTCAGGGGTTAGTATCCTCAGGCAAGACTTTCAATACAGGTCACAGGTCACCTGCTTTCATCTCTTTCTAGTAGGCTATAGTTCTGTACTCTGGGGAAGTAGGAAACAGGTGTCTAGAGTCAAACAAGAAATCATTGGGGAGGCAGAGAAGAAATTGCCAAGAATCAGTCAGATGGACATGGAATTTCACTGTTACTGTAAATGCAGAGAATGGGAAATGGGAATAAGAAAGCAGGCTGGCAACTCAGCACATCGGAAGGTGATACATTCCAATATATTTAAGAGCCTAAACTCTGAGCTCAACTACCCCAGTTCAACTCCTCAGTCTGCATCTTGCTCCCTGTATGGCGTATCTAAGATATTTACCACTTACAGCTTCAGTTTCCCCATCTTTACTGTTTTTTCTGAGTGATCATCTATAAATCCAGTGCCTAGCATTAGATAAGCATTTTAAGCATATTATCTGAAGTTCATGGAATAAACCAGCAAATTTATTTCATCTCTTAGTCTCTATTAGATTTGAGTCCTACCTGCCTCCCCATCTGTTGAAAGGCCGGGCTCCGGTGTCTTGTAGGTGCCAGGAGACCTGGAGAATGGATGAGACAAAGAATTTAATCTCTAGGAGAAGGAGGAAAGGGCACATGTAGAGCACACATGAATTTCTCATTTTAACCCCAACAAATGTGCACAGAGATAAATTAGGCAGTCACCTGTGAAATGGGATCATTTGCCTTCACTTCTTCCTTTGGATAACACTGCTTTCCTGACGCTGGCCATCTGTACCTCCTAAGGATAGGAGAGACCCCGTTCTTTGCAAGGCCTTTAGAAGGATTAAAGTTGTTGCAGAGTTCTAAACCAGGCCGTAGATTCGGTTGGAGCTCATCACAACAGTCGCAGACCGACGTTGATAGATTCGGCAATTAGCTTATCCCAGCGTCTAATACGTAAAAGGAGCATATTTCTGTCTCTCTTAAAGACTTCACAGAACGCTAACCATGGCTCCTTCTCTTCTCTGTCCTCGCCGCAGTGAGTTTCAGTGCGATTAATGGCTGAGCTTGCTTGAGTTGGCTTCTTGATAGGGCTATTTAAAGCTGTTTGTTAACAACTTTCACGTGATGGCCTCTCCCTTCCCACACATGCTCCAGATGAAGAACTTCCCAGGTGATGATGAAGCTTTGATGGTCTCCTTAAAGGTACCACGTTGCTTAAGGGTAGAGTTCTCAACGAGGCCTGGACTCCCTGGGTAGTGGTGGAAAATGTGGAATGAAAGAATGAATAATTAGATAAGATTTTAAAGGATTTATATAGAGAAAAATCTAATGTTTGAATTCCTAATTAGAGGTAAAATAGATATTTTCACTATTTCAACAAGTGTTTTCAGTGCTGGAACTTTGGCTCATACTGTGAATACACTGGTTAAAATGTTAAAAGTCTGTTCTTTTGGCTGGAGTTGTGTCAACTCATTGCAGACACACTGGTTATCTCCTGCTGAATCAGCTCTGAAAGGCAGTGATAAATATCTTTGATTAATAAAACATTAGGAATCAAATTAAATATTACTAAATACATGCAGTGTCTTTGGTAGACAAGATCCTTCAATATATGCAGGCTTTTCATGGGTGGAAAATAGTAACAGTTTATAATAAAAGTTAAGTTTTTCTGGTCACCTATCCTGTGATAGGCACTGTTCTAAGTGCTTTCTTAAGTATTAACTTATAAATCCTTATAATAAGCCTATAAGATAGGTTCAGTTTTTATTTCCATTTTACAGATAAGAAAAGTTTTAGTACTTTGCCCAACAATTTGCAAAGAGTTTGGCTCAAAATCCTGTCTTCTTATCCACTATATTTTAAAATATACGACTACTACTACTACTACTACTACTACTAGCTTCAGTACTGAATAATGACCACCCCAAGATGGTCCTAACCCCTGGAACCTGTAAATGTTTTGAGATGAGGAGATCATCCTCGATTATCTAGAAGGTTCTAGGTCCAGTCACAAGTAACGTTTTAAGAGAGGATGAGAGGGATTATGCACGTAGAAGAGTAGAAGACAACGTGCACACAGAGGCGGAGATTGTAGTGGCTGGGCCACAAGCAAAGAAAGGCCATCAGCCGCCAGAAACTAGAAGAGGCAAGGAATGGGTTCTCCCCTAGAGCCTCTGGGTGGTGTATGGTCCTGCTGATACCGGACACCCTGATTTCATTCCAGTGAAACTGATGTTAAACTTCTGGCCTCCAGAACTGAGAGAAAATAAGTTTCAGCTGTTTTAAGCCACCATGTTTGTGGCAATTTGCTATAGCAGCCACAGCAAACTAACAGAGGTTGTGAAAGCTAGTTAACATAGAACTTATCAAACACTTCATTTTATTTAAAGTTTAGGGGAAATATTTGGGCTCGGGCCCCTGAGTGATAACTACTGGCAGTAGAAACCAGACTTGCTGACTCCTAGCCCAGCATTTTCAGCTCAGATGGAGCAGCTCCCATATTCCAACTACAATCTCCTCCTGATTAATTCATCAAAGCCTCCTGCTCCAAGGAACTCTTTCTACTTTATAGTGCGTAGTCGTACTCGCGGAGAGCAGTGTTTCTTTCTTGCTACATCTCGTTTGAGACCCTCTCACAGAATATGTGGTTTAGACACATATGTGGCTTTTGAAAGAAAGTGGAGTTTTTAAGGGCTAGAATGTAAATCTTCCATGTTGGTAAATGTGCATAATTACCCATCTTCCACTATTTTTGTATTAAAAAGTTGAATATATGTAAAGGGCCAACCCCAAGTAAGTCCCATGTGATTTTTTAAATTTTATAGACTTCCTTATCAAATTATCAGCATTCTTGGGAGAGTTTAAACAATGTCCTGAAGGACATTGTTTTCTCATTTAGGCTACTCTTTGTATGTAAATACATCAAAGACCCCTGGAAAGGCAGAATGTTGTACAAGGAAGAACAGAGGGTTTCAAGCAGAAAAGTTTTCTTTGAATCACAGGATATGTTGCTTAAAGGATAACATTAGACAACACCTATACTCTGATCCTTGGTTTCCTCATCTCTAGGTGAGACATAATTGTCTTTGCCTGATCTTTTCCAACAAAGCTGTGTCTGTGTGTGTGTGTGTGTGTGTGTGTGTGTGTGTGAAAAATAAGCATTTTGCTACACTTTTTAACCTGAAGAATTCTATATACATATGAAGGGTTAAGCTTCTTTTTGTTCCATGATCCACAATGCTTATCTCATGTCCCTGTAATAGTACTTACGAATGCTTTACAATGGGTTTCTTTTTCAAGTCAAGCTCTCCTGCTACTTCCCTGACCTTCATGGGTTGTTTAAGCCAGCCAGCACCATCTATCTCCTAACAAAGCAACCAGAATATTAATGCATGCCAAACCATTTTCAGTGGTGACATCCAGAGATATCCATGAAAGCCAAACTCTAACATCGTCTCCCCAACCATCTGCACTGCTGAATAGCATTTAGAGCCGATTCCTGACTCAATTTCCTTAATATCTCTTTACTTGGTACCACTTCCCCCATTTTGACCTAGTTCCTTGTCTTAACTATGGTTTCAATTTTACCCTTAACTTTGTGGCCTCCTAGCTTAAAAGTAAATGCTCAGAGCAGTCATACCTGGCCCCAAGATATTCATAGGAGTATATTTAAAGGAGCCCTTCACAAGAAACCCACACATTGGCCAGCTATAAAACTAGAGAGCCTGCATATGATCTCTTCATGGTTAGAAGTGTATCTCCCTATACCCCTCTACTCCTTTGACTAGGATCTGTGTTGTATTCAGTACATGCTCACTAAACACATGATGAGATTCAGCCTTGGGATCAGTGAATCAGTGAAGCTAAGTACCAAGCTCTGATGATCTCATTAAGATCTCACCTTACCATAAAGACCCGCATTAACCTCATTTCAGTAAAGGTATGATGAGTACCATCTGTATGGTAGCCAATGGAGATGTACTTCTAAACAAGACATTCTGGAGATGCTTACAATATAGTCTTGGAAATAGAGGAGTAACTAGACTATTACAATTTAGCCCACTGCAGGGGTATTTGAAGGGGAAGGCCTCAGATGCCAAGGCAATAGAGAAAGACAACCTACATCAGACTGGGAGGAGTGCAAGGGCAGATTCTGAAAGCATGTGACTCATGGAGGAAGATTGGGATGTAGCCAGATGGAGAGAAGGAGAAAGCAATTCTCAGTACTGCTCTCATTTCTCTTTCAATACGTTCCCAGGCATATTGAACACCCTGCAGTGTATAAACTATTTTCTTATAATCTCCTCACTTCTTCCCACCTTCATTTAGCCTATGTGTCTTCATTTGTAAAATCCTCCTTATGCTATCTGTAGTTAGTCAGGTAGTGTAACTAATAAAGAAACAATATCACAATATTACAGGTTATAAAATCAAATCTATTTTATAGTAGGCCTATAACAAAAGCTATGGGTTACTATTGAAAATTGTTTACAGTGTGATCTTTGGGCTCATCCCCCCCTCTAAGTCTTATTCAAAAGACCCAGTTGGGTGTTTTGTGTGAAAATTGGTAGGATCATACCATTCAGTGACTACAAAAGCTCAGTTCCTCGTACTTAAATCCAAGTTCCAACTAATTTGCGACGTTACATTTTAGGCCCTGCCCTTATGAATGGAGGTAGAGTGTTTTAAAAGGCTTATTAAAGGTTTCACAACATGAGTCATGTTAGCACTGAGTAACAAAGCTATTTAAAAGAACTAAGGATTGTTGCCCATAGAGATTGAAATGGTTCAAAAGGTCTAGAGTAACTACTGAGTTCATCTATATGCAAATACTTCCCTAGAAGTGACTCTTCAGCTCTGATTTTTAACAAGAACAGCTGGAGGAGATTCTAGTCCAAGCAGTATTCTCCACTGAAACCTTGATTATAATACATCTAGAGGAATATTGCATAAACGTCAAATTAGGAGTTATACAAACAATAGTGAAAAGCAAACTCTCAAATTTTTATATGGTTTTTTAGCTTATTCAGTCTTAGTCATCTACTGTAAAGAAAAAAAATAGCAAATATGTACTAATTGGTTATGTTTTTGCCAAGTGCCTCACCTTGTTTCTTCTATTTATGGCATGACAACCTTGGAAATTAAATATTATCATTGTAATTTAAAGATGAAGATTGTGACTCAGGTGATGCAATGTGCCAAATCAGATGCTTAGTACTGGTACAAGCCAGATTAAAACCCATGCTGTCTGTTCTCAAATAACAAACTTTTTCTTCCAGGCACCTGTCTAAAAATGGCAGCGAGAAACAGAGGCAAAAAGAAAGCAAAGCAGACAAATGAACTGATCTGAATTTTACTGGTCCTAAGCAGCTCCAAAGACAAGGAAGCCAGACTGAGGTTACAACTCTCTTTGAGTTAAAGAAATGCAGGGTAGAAACCCTCCTGCCCACTGAGAACTTGTCTTGCTTTGGTAAATGTTCATCAGCAGACCCAAGGGGAAATGATTAAATCACCAACAAGTGAGTAAAAGGAAGTAAAGGTAGTGATGCAGAACATTCTGGATGGGGGGTGGGGTGGGGCATGGTAATGTTGGGCCCCTCCCTTCCCTACTGAGCTTGTCCAAGCCTTTTCCCATCCCATGGGTCTTGATTTTTACGGGACAGTCATTCTTCACTTCTTCATAAGTAGGACGTTTGTTCTTACTTTCTGAATTCTCTCTTACTGTCAGGAGCTAAGCTAAGGCATATCAGCATCTCCTTTTCTCCAGACCCCAAGGCAAGGTTAATCAGTCAACTTCTGCTTCTATCCATCTCAGCACCTCTTGACCACTAAAGCAGACTAAGAAACAGTAATGAAAACAATAGTCTCAATTACGTCTTCTCTGGTGTCCTAGGTCTTGTACTAAGCTCAACTTAACCATATGGATATTGTTAGTATTATCTTCATTTCCTAGATTAGAAAACTAAACATCTAAACTAAAGATACACAGTTGGTTATTGGCTTAGCTTAGATTCAGAATCTATTTTGTCTGACTACAAATGTCATACTCTATATACACTGGGAGAAGTTATTCTCTGAGCCTCTGTTTGTATATCTACATAGTTGGAATAAAAACCCTACATTGTGATACTGTTGTAAGAAATATATTATATTCATGTGGTAAAGTAAATAAAACACAGTAAACCTCAATAAATAGCATTCTTTTTCAGTTTTTTTACTAGACTCCTTGGTAACAAGTAAGAGTGACCAGTATATGCCAATGGTTAAGAAACATTTCCTACGTTAAATAAATAATTGAGCAAATGAAAAAGAAAAAAAAGAATAAATGGATGAATGGATTGAAATCTCATGATAGTCTTCCCCCCACCCCTTGAAGTTCTTCTAGATTTCTAATCTTTTCAGCGCTCTGGAGATCAGACAAGAGAAGATTTGGAAGGAAGAAGTTACAAGACATCCTCTGCTCCCTGGGTGAAGAATTATAATACTTCTGAATCTTTCAATTATTTGCCCTTTCTCATGTTTGAAAGTCATTCTGGCTCCCTGGATCCATCTAGTAATGAGGGTAAAAGGCAAAAAGTGGTGAAGAATCTTATTTCCACTGCTACGAATTTAAATCCATTGTTAGGGTAATATATAACAATATTTTTTCCATGAATTAATCATCAGATATATATTGAGTCACTACTCATATGCCAGGAGCTCTGGCAAATAAACAGATGAAAAAGTACAGTTTCAATTGGAAAAAAACAAAAGTTTTTTCAGCATTTTTGTCATTGTAAAAATGAAAAGAAACTAAAAATCTAAATGTGTATCAACAGATGGATACATTGAATTGTGGTACATTTATGCCATTGATTAACATGCATCCACAAAGACAATGACTGAGATAGCTCTGTATGCTCATGTGGATAGCACTGAAAAGCATATTGCTAAATGGTGAGAAAAAGACACACACAACAATATGCAAAGTACAACCCTATTAACATAAAACAAAAGGTAAATGCCAATGTCATCCGTGTATAGGACATAAAACGGATTGTGATGGGACGCACACTAAGCTGTTAAAGGTGGTTTCCCCTGGAGAGAAGTAGGAGATTTTAAGGAATTACCTGAGGCTTTCATATCACGTGCTACATACTTATGCATTTTATGATTAAACAAACAAAAGTGTTAGATTTTTAAGATTTCACATTTTATAGGAATGAAATGGTATATGAGCAGAAAATCATATGATATGTCTATAGTCTAGATAGAAAAACTTCTGTGTCCATATTCATAACCCACTCTTCTTATTTATAAAATTTGCTTGTGGAATAAAAACAATTATGATAACAAGTAAATTAACTGGGTATATCACTTGAATATCAAAGCTGAGGCTTTAACTTGCTAATGAAAATGTCAAAAATGATCAAGTTCCCATTCTTCCATTTTATATGTGTGAAAAATTAGGTCCAGGTAAGGAAGGCTACCTGACCAAATCACACAGCAAATTACCGGCGGAGCCTAGGGATATATATGGATTGGAATCCATATTCAGATTGATTACTTGGGAGCTTATTTTGATTCCAAAATCAAAGAGAACAAATAGAATTTGATGTGCAATATATTAAGAGAGCTAGTTATCTTAGTGTTTCCAGTGTTTGTTTCTTTCACAATACAAAGTAAGCAGAGGTGATATTTAACAATTAGAAAACACTGAGGTATGATCATGCTTTGCTCTCAGTGTTAGGCGGCAGAATATCACTCCTTCCCTTTCCTTTGATCTCAGCCTTGCAATCTGAAAGCCAGAGGAATGATAAATGGCCATGAAATGCAGACAAAGATTCCTTTTTTTTGTTTCACAGAATAGGAAGATGGTCAAATTGATCAGTCATCAAGGTATAATGATCGGAAATAAATGTCAGCCTCTTTGATGTGGCTTAGGATGTAAAGAGATCATTCTTCTGATTTTCACATAATTGAATGATTATGTCTTTTTTGTGAATGAGCTTCCTTAACTGCTAACTGCTAATTTGGCATCCTAACAGGAGTGTATGGGAACCGTGATCCCTCACCCTGCACAAGGGAGAGAAGACTGAACTGAGAGGGATGAATGTGAAGAGAGGCCTCTAAACTAGAAATAATTGGAGCAGAGAGCAGGTGATGAAAAAAAGGTATAGAAATTACTCCACCTTCTCTCAGAGAAATGACACTGATTCATCTGAGTGAGGCTGTAGCTGGGATCTCTGACAGGTGTGTATTTGTTTTTAGAAAACACCAAGCAAAGACTATATAGCCTAGGGGATGTTTCCATTTGTAAAAAAGATAAAACCTGAAAGGACTTAGTCATCCTGATCTTGGGGAAGAATTAAACGAAATATACAGGGCCACCTGAGTTGATAGGTGAAGGGCATTTGAAAAGGTCAAAAAATATGAAAGATTTATTTAAAAATTAAGGTATTGAAAAAAAAATGCAAATATTGTTTGGGAGACCTGCCATTTTTATTTACTTACTGTGCTACACTGAGCAAATTAGTTAACTTTCTAAATCCATTTTCTTCCTTATTCATAAAAAGATGATGATGAGATCAGAATTGTCCTTTTGTGATGATTAAAAGAGTTTATGAAAGTGGTGTTTTCTAGTAAAAAGTACTAAGTGGCTGTTAGGTCCTACCCTTCCTTTCTGTCTTTTAGCTGGAAATGAGATAGCATTTATAGTGTCAACATTTTACCAAGCCTTAAAGGCCAACTGGTAATTCCCACTTATTCATAAACACTTTTCTAGGCAACTGCTTCTTCAAAACATGGTAAGTTTTTCATCTGTGACTCATGTAATTTCTTGTGTTTTAGATATGTAAAACCACAGTGATCATGATGATTTAAGACTTTTGCAGCTTTTTACATACACACCTTCAGATCCTTATCTCTAGTCCCATGACCTTCTCACTATTAATTGAACATTTTCAAATTTGGATATTTAATGGGTAATTCATATACCAACTGAAATTACATTTTTCTTCTAACCATTACCAACATTTTCTCCCATGATATTCTTTGTCTGATTTGTGCATTTATCCTTTGATTCATGAACTCAAAATAATTTTATAAGTACTCACTCTGTGCCAAGAACTGGGAAGGGCCCCAAACCAGGTATGTTTCCTACATTCATCAAGCTTACTATCCAGAGGAAAATATAAATGAACACTGAAATGACCGTAAAGGGAAAACTGTGTTAAGATCTATGATATAAAGTTGTAAGGTATCAGGAGGATGTTTGATTGGGAGAGTTCCTCCAGTGGTAATCAGGGTTACTTCCTTGAGTAAAGGATGTATGATGTGTAATGTATGTGTGTATGTGTGTGACGGTGATGATGGTGATGATGTTACCCAGGCAGAAGGCTAAGCTGGTGCGAAAGTTCTATAACTAGTTGTAATATGGCATATTCAAGTGAAAGATGGATGAACATGGTCAGAAAGCAAACAGTTAAAGGGATTATGATAGGAGATAAGGTGGGAGACGTGAAACATATCAAACTCTCTGAGAACCATTTTCCTCCTTAACCTTTGGTAACTTTCACACGGACACTTGACCACTTCCTTTCCCTTATTCTCAGGGCCCTGTTACCAAGATCTATATAATGTGCCTGTGATGAGCCTCTGAAACCTTCCTGCTTCTCTCCACCTACGTTGTTATTTCTTCAAACATTTGCCCCAAATTAGAAATAATTGGAGTAAAGAGCCGGTGATGACATATAGTCACAGCTGGTCTCCTTCCCTTCAGCCACCTCCTGTTACCCTGGAGATTTAATAAAGGTAGATTTTCAGGTGTATTATTAGCAGCATTGCTTATGGTAAAAACAATCCCTGATTATCAAATTGTGTCTGGTTTCGGATGTCTATGTATGGCTGAAAAAATTTTGATTTGGAGCCATGGCTTTGAAATTCTATATGGAAGACAATCTCTTAACTGGTATTTCCCATGTAGAGACCCTGGAACCTCACTTAATAATACTGAAGTGGTTCACAGATACTGGCTCATGTTGGAAATGAGGCTTCTAAACTAGGTTGGATCACATATCTGCAAGATATGTGTTCTTCCATTACCTGAGCTTTCACCTGCTGGGTGTAAGGGGAGCTGGCAAAAAACAATTGCTGGTTAACTATGTAAACAGGTACATGCGCTTCTGTACGGGCATACTGACCGGCTGGTATGCTGTGCTTTGTTGCCTAAATCTGAGTAGCTGAAACCACATGTGTTCTCTGATAGTTCTGTAAATCTTAATATTCATTTGAAGCTAAGAAGAAGAGCTCCTGGTGGGTATTGTCCCTGACATTAATACGTATGCTTTCTCAAACTGTGTGTAATTTCATGCCCTCACATCCTTGCTCATTGTTTCTTCTTCATAGAAGTATCTCTCCACCCTTCTCCAGATGAACTACAGCCCATCCTTCAAGGCTCATCTTAAATGTTTCTTTAACTTATTAGTTCTTCCTCATGGTGCTCACAATCTTACTTCAGTACTTACTGAGTTGCAGTCACCTTGAAGTACCTGTCTTTCCTCTTGGGGGCACAGTGTGTCCATGCATTTTGCATATCCAGTGCTTTGAACAATCCCTGGAACAGAAAAAAAAGACCAGCTGTTCGTTAAATCGCAGGGATGAAGTGGGATGTCTTGGGATCAGGTGTAAATTATACCGCTTCTTCTGATTGAGGCAATAGCTACTTTCTTAAGGCAATATTTTCCTAAAACTCTGTACATGCCTCACCCCTGTGATTTAGTCTCTGTCTTTAATGATTCATATTACTTTCAATTGTTGTGTGGTTGTATTATTATCATCATTATAATTAAATAAATTATTATATCTAATTTTGTCCCCCTCAGAATATCACACCCTTGAGAGAATGAGCCATATCTTACTCTTTACATGTTTTAAGACACAAAAATTGAGAAGCGAATTCTAAGGAACATGCAATGGAAAGTCTGTTAAAATACATTAAACTACCATTTTATAACTTAATGATTTAGACTATTGTTGGAAAGGAATTTGCTTACGTAAGTTGTTAAAATGGGTCTGGTTTTGCTAACTTTAAAGAAATGCATTTTGCTTTGTTCTATAATCATTTCCATTTAAGTAGAACTTTGTGGTGCACAAATGATTTTTATATGCATGGTGTCATCTGATCCAGATACTAGTATTTTATAAACACTAGAAGATGTGGAATAAGGAAAGAGTACTGATTTGGAGCCATGAGATACTGTGTTCAACTCTGATTCCAGAACTTGGACAAGTCATGTCAATTACCTCATGCAGTTTGATCTGTAAAATGAAGATACTGAAGCCTGCTGTTATTGAAATATTGCATAAAGTTCTGTCAGTGATTATGTTCTTTTGGAAAGTAAGCAAAAAGAACATATTTCAGTCTAGTTACAACTGCAATTACTTGGATGAAAAGGAAAAGTTATAATTAATTACTGCTGACCACAGGACTGTATGAGTCCTTAATGCTTAACAACATAGCCCATTGTCAGTCCACCATCTTGCAACAACTGTGCTCTTTTCATAATCAGTACATTTATAATGAGTATAAAGAGTAACAACCTCTACTTATCACCTTTTGCAGATTTCTCTGTAGATACTGAAGATTTATTTTCTTGTTCAGCTTCTTCTTTGTAGGCTAAATATTTCCTTCTGAGTTTCCCCCCAAATATGGAAGGTAAGCTTTCCTGGTAGCCCTCTGGCTGAGAAGCACACAAGAGCCTTAATCAACACTGAACTAATCAATTACCAGTTTACCATTCTTATTTTAATTTATATAGCTAGTTGTTTCAGGTATAAGAGACTCCAAAGATTAAGATTTGATTAAATGCATGAAACAAATGTGTAAGATGTTCCTACAGCTCTTTAGTGTTTAAAAACAGAAAAAAAAAAGTATGTTTCAGAAAATGATACAGGAGCAATGTTAATGAGTGTATTATCGATTGCTTGCATTAATTAAAGCTATTCTGTTTTCCTTTTTAACTTCAATGATAATTAATTGGTAAGGCCGTTGCAATTCTTATTGACAGAGACCTGGAAAGGCGATTTGATTTAGGCTTTACCTCTTCATTAGAATTCAAGCCAGCAATTTACACACCTTATCACACCTCACAGCTTTGGAAAAGTATGTCCAGTTTTTACACCATCTTCTATATGCACAGAGTATGACAAATTAGCCATTTAAAAAATTTAAAACAAGTTTCACAGAAAAGAAAGAAAATGAAAAGAAAAAAAAAAAATGCAAACACCTTTTGACAAGCTTCTGAACCCAGAAACACTGACAGTAAAACAACTATCAGAGATACTTCATTCATGAAAGACACTAGGTTCTCTGCGACATTTCTCAAGACCAGTTTTTAAAAAAATGTTGCACAGAATTTTATATAATGGATGGAAATTAACGTGGATAACTATTCAGTAAATATAAGAGTTTAATTCAGTCCACAGTCCCAATTTTGCTATTTCAATAAAATACCCACTTGTATTTGTTGGACATGGATATAATTTTGGTTTGATTTCTGTTTTCATTTCTATTGTTGTTATTGTTTTTTTCTCTTGGATATATATCTGTGAAGGTAAATACTGGGCAAAAGTGATGCACATTTATAATTTCTACAGATGCTGACAAGTTTTTGTCCAATAATGCTAGACCAATTTACATTTCCACTAAGAATTTATGAGACTATGTTTTACCCTCATACTGTTGCCACTGCTGGATATTAGTAATATTTCCTCCTTTAAAAAAGTTTTTGGGAAGATGTGGTGTGTAGATATACACACACACACGTACACTCACGATGAAATATTACTCAGCTATGAAAAAAATTCCCATTTGCAACAAAATGGATGGACCTGGAGGATATTATACTTAGTGAAATAAGTCAGACAGAGAAAGACAAATACTATATGTTATCACTTATATGTGAAATCTAAAAAAAAAAAAGAATGAATATAACAAAACAGAAACAGGCTTACAGGTATAGAGAACAAACAAGTGGTTACCAGTGGAGAGAGGGATGTGGGGAGGGTCAAGAAAGGGCAGGGGACTAAGAGATACAAAATATTATGTATAAAACAAATAAGGTATAAGGACATATTGTATAACACAGGGAATATAGCCAATATTTGATACTAACTTTAAAGGGAGTATAATCTATAAAAAAATTTGAATTGCTACTTTGTATACCTTAAACTAATATAATATTGTAAATCAACTATATTTAATTTTAAAAAGGTTTTCACAGTAGCTATGGTCAACAATAATGTATTATAAACCGAAAAAAATTTAGGAGGGTATATCTCATGTAAAACATTCTTTATCACACTAAAATAAATTTTTAAAAATTTGAAAGACTTCTGAAAAATAAATTTGAATAATTGCTGAAAAAACAACCAACCAGGAGGACACTGTCGTTATAATATGCATTTCTTTAAATTACTATTGAAGTTGAACCTCTCAAATGTCTATGGTCTTTAGTATTTTCTTGTCAGTGAATAGTCTGTTTACATAATGTTTTCAATTTTTATTGGTATGTTAATCACTGTTCTTCTGTTTTTTTTTTTTTTTAATTTGTCCTTTAAAATTATACTACTAAACCAATGTTATATATACTTAAAATATTCCTAGAGGGATGAATCTCCTATATACTAACATCTGCTCACCAGTTTCAATCCCTCCCTACTTCCTATACAATATCTAATCATATTTAAGCCCCTCTATGATCTGACTTTATTTTATTATTATTATATTATTATTTTATTAGCTTTTACCTTTCTCTTTAGTTAACTTCCTTACTAAGTCTTGTGATGTTTCTAAACTCACTTTAAAATTTTACCTGGCCTGAAACTAGGATATCATTAGTTTGCAATAAATATTTGCTGAATTAATCAACTCTAACTGGCTATCCTCTACTTAAGTCCCAGCTAACATTCTCCCACAGATAATACCCATGTCCCAGAGTGTGGACACCTCTGGCATATTTCCCTATTTCTGATGTCTCTAGGAATTTTAGGACAGAGCCTGGAAGAAATCAGCTGTTCTAATATAAATTATTCTGAGTCACCTGTAAAAGAAGTGTCATAGCATGAATGTGTTTCCCAGAGGAAGAAAAGGTAAAGGCAGTTCTCATTTATGATGGTTTCAGTGGTAGTGTTTTTTCATTCTCATACCTTTAAAGAAAAATCAATATAAAGTGTTTGGCACAGTATGTTGCAAGCTATAGTCTCACAGCAAATGTTAAGGAGCATCATATTTATTAATTGAGAATCATTATTACTATAGTTTTGATAGTTTGGATTATTTTTCCATATATTTTCACTCCTGCTGCTTCTAATCTCAGATTGATGAAATCTATTTTCCTTCCCAAATGACATGGCTTTGACCAATAGGATGTTAGCAAAAGTGACTCAAGCAGAGGCCTTATAGGTGTTCATATAGTTCGACTTGGCTTTTGCACATCGGTGACCCACCATGAGAAAAGTAAGTCCCAGGCATCTGCTGGCCCTGGATTCTGGGTCCCAGAACAAGCACTCATGGAGCAGATCTGAACCCAATCCAGAGCCTAAAGCCATGCTCAACTGTATTTGCTTTCTGAAGCATATCCACCCAGCTGAGATCCAGACAGGCTCAGCCAAATCACAGTTGACCCATACCTCCCTGTGTGTCAGAACAAATGCTTACTGTTGTCAGACACAGAGTTTTGGGATCATTTGTTATGTCTATTTGTGCAGTATCTAACAGGTATACCACCAGCAGCATTGATAACAATAGTAACAGATTGCCAAGTGCTTACTATAGCTTGTCTCATTTGATATCCTCGTAATTGTAGAATGTTTTATTATCCTGAGACACAGAGAGTTTAAATAACATGCCCAAATACAAAAATAATAAGTGATAAACCCAGGCTTTCTAAATTCAGTACCCATGTTCTTAATGACCATACCAGATAGTCTCTTGAAATGTCCAAAATTTGACTTCCCAAGAAGTCAGCATAAGATGTTTTAAGGGCTTTGCGAGTATGTTTGATATTCTCTGTGAGTGGGATTCTGACCTAACCTGACATAAAGAATACAGTCACTTCCAATCTCAGACACTCATAAGAATTACACAGTGGTGGTGGTGTTGAGAGGGAAATGAGGGTATTCAGGGTCCATCCTGGACATTCTGAAGTAAACACTCCAGAGGTAGAGAATACGGTATTTATTTGGAATATACTTTTCAGGCAATCTCAAAGCAACAAGACTTCCATTTCTCTGAGGGACTCTTAGGCTAGGAATGGTGATGTTTATTAAGAGAATAAGCCTGTTTATATTCTACTTCCTAGATGCCATGTTGTTTGAATCTCTATTTTTACTTGGAGAAAATGCCATGCCCAGTATACTGAGCCAAAAAGGGACTCCTTAAGAGGAACTCCACATTCCTCTTCTTGACTGTCTTAGCAGTATGATGTCATGAAAAGATCATGAAAAGATCATAAAGAGATCATGACATTAGGCATCAAAAAGACTCATGTTCCAATTCTGCCTCTCTTTTACAAGCTATATGACTTTGAACATGCCACTTAAATTCACTTTCCTTCTTTAAAAAAAATACAGCATTAATAGTCCTTACTGAATAGAGTTGTTGAGAGGACTCACTGAGAGAACATGTTCTAGAACACCCTGTCCAATGGCACAACTTAGTAAGTGCTCAGTACACACCAGGCACTGTGTTCCCTTCTAAAGTGAATCAAGTTGTATAGAAAGTTTGTGACAGCAGGAAAAGGACAGTTTTTAAGAGTTCTGTGAACAGTGGATGCTGAGTGAGCGCCTTTCTTCAAGAGCACAAACCAGGAGGCAGAGTCTATGTAAACACAGGATTATGCCTCAGGATAACATTGCCTTCACACCTTGTGTTTGGTCCAAAAGAGAATCCAGGGTCCTGAGGGCTCAGATCCCAGGGCCTTGTCAGAATACCAAATTTACAAAACATGAAATTGTCTCCAGGTGGTGAATCTGATCTGGAATTTCCCCTTCTTTATTTTCTCACTTCACTTAAAAATATGATAATGGGGGCTTCCCTGGTGGCACAGTGGTTGGGAGTCCACCTGCTGATGCAGGGGACGCGGGTTCGTGCCCCGGTCCGGGAGGATCCCACGTGCCGCAGAGCGGCTGGGCTCGTGAGCCATGGCCGCTGAGCCTGCGCGTCCGGAGCCTGTGATCTGCAACGGGAGAGGCCACAACAGTGAGAGGCCTGCGTACCGCAAAAAAAAAAAAAAAAAAAAAAAAAAAAAATAATGGAACATGATCATGTCCATTCATTTACATATTGTCTATGCCTGCCTGCCTGTTGCCTATGCCTAATTTAGAGGAATACCTTCTTGATCTTTGTTAGTTCTTTTTTTTTTTTTTTGGTTTCTGTTTTTTCGTAAATTCAAAAGATAAATATATTGGGCATTAAACAAGAAAAAATATATAATTGTATACAAAACAGTTTTTTTTGGAATACAATTATACAAAAAAATCTATTTCGCCTTGCTCTCAGTCTATGCTGCCTTGCTGTCCAGATAAGCAAAGCAAGCTGTCAGCTTTCTACTCATCCTGGGAAACTGAAGCTTAAAGTTAAGTGATATGCCCAAGAAACTACAGGAAACATAGGTAAGGAAGACGCAGTGCTTATGCCCTTAAAAGTTGCTGAATCTTTGGGGAAGATTGTGTTCTTTGGGAAATTAGCATAAAGATCAAGGTACAGAGCTTTATCTCATTGATTTTCTAAGTTATCACCACATAGCCCTCAGTTCACAGGAGAATACTCAGTGGTATTATTCTCAACAGAGTAGACTAGCTTTTTTCTTTCTTTCTTACTCTGGTTTCAGCGTATTCAAAATTTTGCAAAGCCTTAGGAGTTATAGCCTGAGATCACCCACAGACCTTTTGTTATGAGACAGAAGATCTCATGACACCACACACACCAAACTACCAACACCTTTGAACAGACACAGGGCCAGCAGACACACGTGGCCACTCCCCTGATCCTTCTCTTTTTATCCTTTTTCTGTTTATTTTCCTTTTTTTTTTCTTTTGAGTGGGTGAGGATGTCTCCAGATCCCTGGACACTGCACAGGACCAGGATGAGTTATCAGCTCTGGGCCTTCAGCTCAGCAGTTCCCCCCGCTCCCCTACCTCACTGCGGACAGGCACTGGCCACGGCCAAGACAAGCAAGGGGACGTCAGACAGACAGAAAGGAAAACAGAGCCCCAGCCCATCGCCCACCCCCACAGAATACCCTATTACTACTTCTCAGGAAACATCTCATATGAGGTCTCCAGGGACAAACCCTTTGAAGCAGGAAATAGAGAGACCGCGAGTTGTAATCAGTAAAAAGAAATGAGTGAGACGCGAAGGCTGCTTACTGGCAAGTGAAATTTATGATGAACACAAGGCCAGACGGAAAATAACAAATCAGAGAACTGGGTGATGAACTGACTTTAGGTAGGTTCAGAGCATGTCAGGGTCTCACAGGGTCAATAAGAGGCAGCGTTTGGAGCCTCATTCTTAACCACTATGATCAGATGTGCTCAACAGTTTCTCTGATACGTAGATACCTGGTTCTGTGGGGAGGATTCCTGCAGAGAGGTTAGCTTATATTTTTGCTTCATAACCTGTAATGCACTTAGCATCATTAGGCATAGTGGAGGGCATGGCAACACAGGGGGGAAGGTATGCAAGTCTCACAAGAAATACTTTGTCTTCTTCATAAAGATCATTTGGAAAGAAAAATAAAATGTTGCAGTAAAGACTGTGCACATTCTTATGCTTGGTATCTAAATGTCCTTACTTTAGCAGATAGGTAGCCTTAAATAGATGATGCAGACAAAGAAGAGCTCCTTTCCTAGGAGAACCTGAACAACAGAATGGCTACACCTTACCTAGTTCAGGAAAAGA
The DNA here is from genome assembly GCF_005190385.1 of Monodon monoceros. NCBI lineage: Eukaryota > Metazoa > Chordata > Mammalia > Artiodactyla > Monodontidae > Monodon > Monodon monoceros. The sequence goes on along the minus strand of NW_021703766.1, from coordinate 22,287,862 downwards.
GAAAGGCTGCTGATGGCAGGAGCTTGGCTTTGGCTGTGGCCACAATGTGTTGGGAAGCATCTAACACTTAGAACCTTTTTCTTTTTAAAAACAACCTTGGTCCTACTGATTTCGTTTGCCTTTCCAAAAAATTACTCACTGCCACCACTCCTGTTCACCTGGTTTCCTTACTAGTAAAAGAAAAGGGCTCATTTGGTGATTTCTGAGATCAAAGCCTCAGTCTACCCTAGGCCCTGTTCTTGGCAAAAAGGCCTAGGGTTTTAAGAAAAAAAGATTTAAATCTCCTATGGAATTGTTTTTCTTTGAGATGCCGGGACTTCAGCTACAGCTTCAAAATATTTCTATTCTTTCATAAAATCACATTCAATAATCGTTATTATTATTTTTTTCTTTGCATGCCTAGTGTTCTATGTCCTTCAGTTTTCTCTGTACCTAATTTGATGGCAAACTAAAGCCTGGAATACAGAGATTCATCCTCTAGCCATTGCATTAATTGATGTCTGAGAGTAAGGTAATGCTATCTAATGAGACTGAATCAAGTGATCAGTGTAAAATACTGATTTTCAAATACATTTTATCTAACCATTTGAGCTGCCTTGAAAATTACACAGTCTGAGCCTCTAAGATATGGTAATTCTTGATGCAGATACCTCATTTCACAGGAGAGGGAATGAGAAGGCAAGGTTTGATGTGAGTGACTTCAGTACCTATTACCTATAACAGAGCATACTTTTCAAACACACATGAAAGAAATGTAAATTATTAAATTACCTCAAGTGATTCTGAACAAGTAGATCCACTCTAACATCTTCTACTACAAATGAAGTCTTCATTATTTTTTCTTTTTCAGAAAAAGAGTCTAATAATCACATGACTATGAATATTCAGAACAAAAAAGGGATTAGAAAATTTATGGTGCTTATACAATGAGAGGAGAGAAATTAGATTTTTAATTCGCTGGGTCACATCATATCCATTTCAGATTCCATGGTTTGGCACTTCTTCCTTAAAAGAGAGGATTCATTATGAAGTAAAAGCAATTTTAGAAATAATTTTACTGAATTATGGAAAGAAACTCACCATAGAGTTACTGGTAGTTAAAAACTGAAATAATGTGTGCATGTGTGTGCATCTGTGCATGGTTTACACATTCACCCATTTTGCACAGATGGATGTAAAAATAAGCATAGGTGAGAGGCAGAGTCAACGTTATGAATCCTATTTCCAGAAAGTAAATCAAATTTTATGTGACTCTACAGTTTCAATGAGGACAAACGATCCCTCTTTCGAAAAATGAACATCATTATTGTCTGCCTACTACATACCAGCAATTGGATAGCGCTCTAAAGTTCACACAAAATTAATTCAATATATTGTGAAAAATACCATGATGTATTTGCCTCATCCAGACTGCTATAACCTGGGAGTCTGCTCAAGGCTAGGGCCACTGCTTTCCAATCAGCTTCCATTACATCATTTTCTAATCCGTCTTCCATTGTCCTATCAGAGTAATTAATTTTTATGATGTGAAAAGCTGAACATATCTACCCCAACACTTCTTTTGGAAAAATAAATCCAGTTATGGGATTTTCTGAAACTCAGCATACACTGCTGATAAGTCGCCAGAAAACAAACTGCAATTTCTGAGAGAAATAACTTTTCTCCTTGCTTTTCAATATTAGAAAATGGTTTTGTGTAACATATTTGATACATGGATATATGAATCAAGCCATTGATTTTTATCCTCACAAACAATATGTATGTGACAGCATGAAGAGGAAAAAAGCTGATTGCTCATGGAAAAAGAGACCATAATGTCATGGAAAATGACTATGGGAGATAATATTTTTTCATATGTTCAGCTCCTTTCCAGAAGAGAGGATTTTATGTATATATTTTATATACATATATATGTTGTATATATATATATATATATATATATATGACCTTAAGTATATAAAACCTTATAACTGTAAAATATGTAACCTTAAAATATAGAACCTTAAAATACCTGTAACGTTATTTTTTAGAACTCTAAATAAAGTGAAAAGCTATATTAGATTGTCAAAATAAAGCAAACATTACTCAATATTACATCAACAGTTATAAGTTGCAAGAAATGTATAGTATCCAGATAGTGTCCAAAACTGGGAAACCAGAGCTCAAGGAAAAGAATGACATTGTTGAAAGGGTCGGGATTTCAAAACATGTCTAGATATTCTAAACCTAGCTATATCCTAGCATATTTGCTAATTATGTGCTAATGCTTACTAATAAGATCTTTTTTGTAAAATATTTATTATTTATTGATTTATTTTATTTATTATTTTTGGCTGCGTCAGGTCTTAGTTGCAGCACGTGGGCTCTTCGTTGTGGCGCGTGGGCTTCTCTCTAGTTGTAGTGTGTGGGTTTTTCTTTTCTCTAGTTGTAGTGTGCAGTCTCCAGGGCACGTGAGCTCTGTAGTTGTGGTCCACGGGTTCCAGAGCGCATGGACTCTGTAGTCTGCAGCATGCAGGCTCTCTAGTTGAGGCGTGCAAGCTCACTAGTTGTGGCGCAAGGGCTTAGTTGCCCCGTGGCATGTGGGATCTTAGTTCCCTAACCATCGATCAAACCCGTGTCCCCTGCATTGTAAGGCAGATTCTCTACCACTGGACCACCAGGGAAGTCCCATGAATAAGATCTTTATAAGAATAATAAATTCTTATTTATTTATCTTTATAACAATAAATAAACTCTTATTTATAAATTCTTATTTAATAAATAATAATAAATTCTTATTCCATTTATCAGTAAGCACATACACTGAAGTGGAAATGAGGGCCTAAAATGTAACTCTTTACACGCCTCACCAATCTTTTTTTCTCTTTTCTCCATTATGTTGTTATTTTTTACTCTCTGTTTTTGGAACACACCTGTGATCATTAATTTTATGTGTCATTTTGGCTGGGCTAAGGGTTGCCCAGATAGCTGGTAAAACATTTTTTCAGGGTGTGTCTGTGAGTGTCTCTGGAAGAGGCTAACATTGAATCAGTAGACTGTATAAAGAGGATGGCCTTCACCAGTGCAGGTGGGCAATATCCATCCACTAAAGGCCTGAGTAGAACAAAAAGGCAGAGGAAGGGCAAATTTGCTCCCTCTGTTTGACCTGAGACATCCATCTTCTCCTGCCCTCAGACAGCGGTGCTACTGATTTCTGGGCTTTAGGACTCAGACTGAGATTTAACCACTGGCTCCCCAAGTCTCAGGGTTTTGGACTTGTACTGAATTATACCACCAGCTTGGCTTTCCTGTTTCTCCTGCTTGCAGACAGCAGACTGTGGGACTTAGCCTCCATATCATTTGAGTTATTTCCTATAATAACTCTCTCTCCATATAGATATATGTAGACCTATAGCTATATTTACACACACACACACACACACACACACACACTTATACAGAGATTTCCACCTGAAGTGTACTTTCATTCATCCTCACTTCCTGATCCAATATCTACTGATCTATTCTACCTTATATCTGCTGGGTGTTCAAATCATTGCAGAATTCCTTATCACTTTTTAAATGCATTCCATTCAAATCAACAGAGAAAAGTTTGAGTGTACTGAAATCACCAAGGAAGAGTTTTTGTGTCTGCTTTATTGATACCATGTGGAAGGAAAAGAGCTTATTTTAAGGCCTGTCAAAAAAATTAGAATGTAACAATAAGAGGATAAAGACAGAGCCCTATCCTTTGAGTTTCATCAATTTATAAACGATTTAAGAATCTGCTCATCAATCTTGACCTGTCTTCCTCTGACTCACATGATGTCAGAGAAGAGAAAAGAGTTCACAAACAGTCCATTAACTTATTCCCCTTCTCTTATTTTTATAACAATATGCACAATGCAAATTGTCAAAAGACATTCCTGCTATTATTCAGACTATAAACTCTCATAGGCATAAATGTGCAGTCATTAGCTCATGCTAAACCACACAAAGAATTGGAGGATAAGAGAGTGGCCCTGTGAGGAAAGGATAAAAATAAGAAAGAAAAGTAAGTGGACTGCAATTATTCTGCATGGATCACAGGCTATCCAGGGCCATTTAAGATTCATCTTCTAGTCTAGTAAAGGTTACAGCATAGATAAGATGGAACAGGAGTCTGTTTAATTCAGCACATCCAAAATGAAATAAGGATAATTTTTACATGAACAACTTAGCTTACACGTAAGGGATAATATTCTGAGAGCTTTCATAATTTGAAATGAATATCCAGGAAGCTATAATGGGATTTGTTGCTGGAGTGGCATAGTGTTATATAGACTCTCACCATTTTGAGTGCCATTACATTGACTATTTCACTCACCCCTTCTCTAAACATATATTAATTATCTACTATATGCTAGTGTGTGGCACACAAACAACTATTCATCATCTTAACGTTTGTTTGATCATTCAATCACTCTTTCAAACATATTAAATGAGTTCCTCTCTTTCATGTGGCAGTCTTTTTACTAGGTAATAGCATAATCAAAGATCCGTATAAAAAAACAAGTTCTACATTTGATAAATTCAGAGATTTATGGGGAAGACAGAAATAAAAATTGTTTAAATACAGGGTGATATGTGATGAAATAGGGTTATGTCTAAAGTGGCACAAAGAATTAATTGTTAGAAGGATCAAAGAAGATTTCACATGAGCAACGGCACTTGAGTTAGATCGTGATGGATGAGTAGGCATGTGTTAAGTGGATACTAAATTCATGAGTAAATGGATTTGGATGTGAGGATATACACGGGTTCCATGAAACCCATGTTAAGATCAATGGTTTTTAATGAGAGAAAATTTTGTGACCATGGGACATTTGGCAATGCCTGGAGCCATTTTTAACCGCCATGACTTGTGGGGCGATGCTATGAGAATCTAGTGAGTAGAGGCCAGGAATGCTGTGAAACACCCTACAATGCACAAGACAGGTTCCACATCCAACATTAAAAATTATTCAGCCCAATTTGCAACAACATGGATGGACTTGAGTGTATTATGCTAAGTGAAATAAGACAGAGAAAGACATATCATATGATTTCACTCATATGTGGAATAAAGACCAAGCAAACAAACAAAAAAATAAAATAAATGAGCAAAGCAAACAAAACCAGACATGTAAATACAGAGAACAGAGTAGTGGTTACCAGAGGGGAAGGGGCACAGTGTGGGCGGTGGGGGGAAGAGGTCAAAATGGTTAAAAGGGATCAAATGTACAGTGAGGGATGGAAACTACATTTTTGGTGGTGGGCTTGCTGTGGGTATACAGAAGTAGAAATAAATGTTGTATACTTGAAACTTATATAATGTTACCTCAATAAAAAATGCATCTAAAAATTAAAAAAATTTGGTCTAAAATGTCAGTAGTGATTTTAAAAAAGCAGGTAAAGGACCAATAGGAAAAGAGTTCGTAAAGGAAGTAAAAAACTCATATATGGAGCTTGGAAATCTTATTATGGGTCATGGGAGGAAGTGATATTGTTTTAACAGGATAATTACATTTTCCTATTTATTTTCCAAGATAACTCTACAAATTGAAGTATGGAAGGTAATTTTGTTGGTACTGAAATTAAATGCTGTGATACCAATAACTAGAGTATTGCAGTAGTTATTGTATTAATTTTGGCAAGTAATTATGAAGTAAGACTATAGAGGTAGAACAATATACAGGATAGCAAATCATTAAAAAGTACACACAACAGAACTTAGTGGATAAAACAAGTTTGAGAGACCTACTACTTTGCTCAATGCAACATGTATGAAAAGATTTACATTTGAAGCAAGATGTAAAGAAAAATATGCATTTAGAGCAGCATTCTAACTCAGTTTGAATTCCCCTATGTGTTATTTCCCCCTTTATTATTCTTTTAAAATATTTTATATTTTGAAAACTCTAGATCCTTGCCAATTTGTTGGACCATATCACCACAAATGGTACTAGAATTTAAGACCATTTGTTCACATTACTGACTCCAAACTAGGCTTGTTAGCTTTATGTTATGAAGGAAATTCTCTCACAAGCCAATGCCTAATGTTCAGAATGTAATGTATTCAAGTAGATACTTAAATCTTACAGACAAAAATATATGCATAGCCTTAGCCTGTCATATTCTAATATTTTGTGTTTTTAAAAATTTACTTTAGTGTGAAAATTCTGAAACCTCCCCTCATTCTTTCATGTGCTTAAGCAAAGTGAATGTCTGTGATTCTTCTGGAAGATGCTTTAGAGATGGACAGAGTCTCTGTTTTTTTTTTTTTTTTTGCATTAAATAGAACCAAACGCCATGCTACATTTGTACAGCAACGGACATTTATGCAAATCTGCAGAGTAGGCAGGTGCAAGAGCAAATTTCTTAATGCCATTTGCTCTGAAAATTATATAAAGCTTCTAAAGTTATGCTTTTTATAGTAGCTAAAGGAGTTTTGTTTGATATTTTTAAACAATAACACCTGTTCCAGGCAGAAAAGTAAATTCTCGTACAGCAGGAAGTGGGCTGCTTTTGGTGGAGAGAGGAGTTCCAGAGCTCGTCTCCAAAAAGTAATGAGACAATAAAATAAAATGTATTTTGAAAAGGCCGGGGTGGGTGGTGGAGGTAGAAGTAGGTGGGTGGGAGGGGAGAGATTTTGCCTTTTGCACTGACAGATGCAGGCAAATGGCAGAAGTTCAGCCCAGCCAAGGAGATGGCAGAAGTCCACAGGATTCCATCTGGGGCCTGTTTCTTTGGCCTCTGAAACCTGGCAGAGCCTCTTGCCTGATAGGCCTAAATTTCCCTTTCTCTTTCTAGCTTAAAAGGAGAAGACCTTCATAACTTTCATTTCTCTTGTGCTTGATGAACTCGCCTACATTAATTTCAACCTGATACTATGGAATCAATAGTGGTTAATTAAGATCAGTGATCTGTGCATTTGAATTTCTTTCATCAAAGCTGAATTCTCTCTGACAATATATTTTGGTAACCTCCTTATTTCCGAAGAGATGCAGAATATCTGTTTTTCTTCTTTTAAAATGACTTTAATACATTATTTTGTAATATATCTGTCTGCTCTTGAGGATTTTAGTAGTTCATTCATATGTTTATCATTCCTTTAAAGAGGCCTTATCATGTGTTGGCAAGAAACAGTGGAGCTAAATATGAAGAAACACATATTTCGTCCTAGTTGCGTCATTAACTTCCTTCACTCACTCAGTCACTTAATACATTTTATTGATTTTTCTGAATATAATGGCATTATGGCTATGACAGCCATCACCCCATTCATCTCCAAGGTTTGTCAGCTGCTGAAACTTTCTGGACAGCAGAAAGAGAATGTCCCATTCTCTTTAACACCTCCATGTACATTCCCAGGAAACTATAATGCATAATTTTTAGAAGCGAGGAAGGTTAACTGTTTTTTAGCAAAGGCAAATCAAAGAATGAAGAGGATATTAAGCAAAGAGTACGCAAGGAAAAAGGAAGTTGCTCTATACTTCCTGCAACACTGTACTAGGTGTTAGAAATTCTGAAATGAGTAACAGTTAACGCCTCATCTTAGGAAGCTCAAAATTTTCCTCAGATATAAACACAGAAATATAACATGATAATAAAATGGAATATACTTATTATATCAAATGATGGCACAGGCATTCTTATGGGTGGCTCTATAGTGTCAGCACTACTTACTAACTTTATGGCCTTAAGCAAGACACCCATTGTACCTGGACATTATTTTCTCTTCCATTTTCTCATCCAGAGCCACTCATCCCCTTACTCTCATCCTTGATGTATTTATTTTCCCAGATCCTTCCCAGCAAGGTACATTTGAACCAAATGTTTCCTTCAGCTAACAGCCCCAGCCCTTCTCTCTATTGGGTTTTTCTCCTATATTCTTTCATTTTCCTCATCTCAATGGAGTCAAGAGGGGCATCACTCTGTCCCATGGTTCAGGAAGGAATATCCCTGGTGTCTTCTATATATTCTATCTTCTCCTTTTAAAACATTCCCTTTAACAATCCCTCCTGAAATTATAAGAACTTTAAGATGTCATCAATTTCCCACTGGTATCCTAATTCATGTGCAGTTTAAGCTGACAATGGCATTGGGTTGTCCATGGAAGAATAATACCCCAAAAGGTAGCATTTCAGTATAAATATGCAGAAAATTAAAGCACCTGAAGGGAAGATCTAATCATTGGATGTCTTAAGTCAGGTTCCTAGGATAATAGGCCCAGACTTACACATTAGGAGTGTCCTCGAGATCAACACCTCTAAGGGAATGAAGGCAGTAGGGTTGCTTAGAGGGAGGAAATAGATTGTGACTGAGTTGCAAAAAATGCTTAGACAGTCACTTGGGGGGCTCTGGTGATGGGTTGGCCCTTCAGAATTGTCCTGTTTTAATGTAAGGCGGTTAGACCTTGACACTTACCAGTCAGAGGATGTAGACTGCATGGGTGGGAGGGGGCATCGTCTTGGGTGAGGACGTTCTCTTTGGCTGAGGACAATTCCTCAAGAAAGACCAGTTGAGAGTTTTCAGCTGCCTACAGTCCCAGCTGCCACTGAGGGAGAGCCTTGGTACTAAAGGGAAGATCTGAATTGCTGGCACAACACAATATCCATTATTACATTTGGCATGGAAGGATCTTAGGTTGTGTTTTGGGAAGTAACAGCAGAAAAAGGGGAGATATTAAAAAATACCTTATCATGAAAAGTTTTGCTAGCAAAACTAATTTATTGTGACTTTTAACAAGTTACTAACACTTTCAGGGACTCATTTGATCATAAAAAACAAGAGCTGGCTACTATCTAAGAGTTTTAGGACTTTAACTTTTTTAAAATGTACCTAGTTGTTACTCTCGTGTGTCAACATGAAAATAATAGCTACAAGTCAAATATTCCATATCCACTGGTGTCCTTGAATGAGTCCTTAATTAACCTCTCCAAACAAACAGGAAGTAAGCGACTTTGATTAAATGTCTACTCTGGGCTTGTCACTGTGCTATTTTCCAATCTGTGAAGAATGTTGTGCCTATATTATGGAGTGCCTTTGTCTCCTTTGCATTATAATTATTCATGCACACATTTTTCAATCTGCTGTGCTATCAGTGTAAAACCATTGATTTTTTCTTTTTTGGAAAGGCTGACATGGGATAAGATTTTTATTCTGTTACTTTTTATGGGTGCCCTGACTGATTTATTAAGTTAATTCAACCTGTTTCCTTATATACAAATTGGAGATTTTCCCCTTAAATTCTACAATGTATATATATAAAATGCCCTGCAGAGTGCATGAAAGGTAAAAGGCACTCAGTATTTTGCTACCTTTCCCTTCTCTGGTCATATGCTTTCATCTTATAGTTCCTCCTATGCTTCTTTTTATCTGCTGGAGCTCTCCTTCCTTCCCTGGTGTGCTCCTTGAGAACAGAATATATATGCATAACACATCTTATTTTTACAATGGCTAAATAATGTCTAATGTTTAACAGTGTTTTTCTAAGTGCAGTCTATGGGTCACCAGTATCAGAGTCACCAGGTTTTTCTTTCAATAAAATGTAGGACCATAGTCCACACAAACCTGACTTAGAATATTACAGGTTATACCTATGCATTTTATCAAAATTCCGAAGTTAATCTTATATGGGTGGAAATGTGGGAACCACCAACCCAGAAGATTCATGATAAATATTTGCTACATAAATATGTGTGCTATGGTATTGATGTTCTTCTTCTCTTAAGGAAATGATGGTAGTCAGTAATAAAAAGAGAGAAAGATAAACATACTTCTTTTAATATGCTGGCCCTTTTGTATGAATTCTCTGAAGCTGAAATGATGAGTAGGCCTGCTCAAGTTAGATTGGGTTATCTATGTCCTATGATATTATAAACCAGAAAGATGCTGGATTCAATTAGAATCCCCACAGATTGATGCCTCAGACAGACAACTGGAAGAATACTTTTCTCAAAATGTGGTTATTACAAAAAATGAGAGGGCTTCCCTGGTGGCGTAGTGGTTGAGAGTCCGCCTGCCGACGCAGGGGACGCGGGTTCGTGTCCCGGTCCGGGAAGATCCCACATGCCGCAGAGCGGCTGGGCCCGTGAGCCATGGCCGCTGAGCCTGCGCGTCCGGAGCCTGTGCTCCGCAACGGGAGAGGCCGCGGCAGTGAGAGGCCCACGTACCGGAAAAAAAAAAAAAAAAGAGAGAAATAAAACTTCCTGGGGTCTTTGGCACTATCCTAAGAATGATTCACATTCTTCTTCTATAAAGAGACACAACATAAATAAGATTCAAAGGCTAGAAATTGGATAATTACAGACACTCCAACATTAGAGACCATTGTTAACAGAGATTTCTGTCATCCCACTTAGACATTTCTCTGCCTGAAGGATCAAGTACTGCATAATGCTTCTAAAGTTTTGATCCATTTTCTCATTTTTCAATTCCATTTTCTCATTTTTTTTCTATTTTGAATTTAGAGGAGTTCCAAGGATCATGATAGCTTTCCTTGAGTACTCCTACTGATTTCACTCTAAATTCTATTTATCTTAAATCAAGAACTTTTAAAAAAAATCTTGACATGAAATGGGTCTGGTTTTATTATAGCACCATTTGTATGTGATCTCTGGGACTATGATTCTGCTCCTTTTAGGACTGGGTTGTTGTGTTTTTTCCCCAGCGAAATATGCCTTAACCTTCATGAAAAATAATAAACCACTTATCTTTTCAGTATCCCATGGGATTGTTTATTAACATCGTTATCGGAGTATAATTGCTTTACAATGGTGTGTTAGTTTCTGCTTTATAACAAAGTGAATCAGCTATACACATACATATATCCCCGTATCTTTTCCCTCTTGCGTCTCCCTCCCACCCTCCCTATCCCACCACTCTAGGTGGTCACAAAGCACCGAGCTAATCTCCCTGTGCTGTGCGGCTGCTTCCCACTAGCTATCTATTCTACATTTGGTAATGTACATATGTCCATGCCACTCCCTCACTTCGTCACAGCTTACCCTTCCCCCTCCCCGTGTCCTCAAGTCCATTCTCTACGTCTGTGTCTTTGTTCCTGTCCTGCCCTTAGGTTCTTTAGAACCTTTTTTTTTTTTTAGATTCCATATATATGTGTTAGCATACGGTATTTGTTTTTCTCTTTTTAACTTACTTCACTCTGTATGACAGACTCTAGGTCTGTCATACATACAGACAGACTAGTATTTGTCATACTACAAATAACTCAATTTCGTTTCTTTTTATGGCTGACTAATATTCCACTGTATATATGTGCCACATCTTCTTTATCCATTCATCTGTTGATGGACACTTAGGTTGCTTCCATGTCCTGGCTATTGTAAACAGAGCTGCAATGAACATTGTGGTACATGGCTCTTTTTGAATTATGGTTTTCTCATGGTATATGCCCAGTAGTGGGATTGCTGGGTCATATGGTAGTTCTATTTTTAGGTTTTTAAGGAACCTCCATACTGTTCTCCATAGTGGTTGTATCAACTTACATTCCCACCAACAGTGCAGGAGGGTTCCTTTTTCACCACATCTTTTCCAGCATTTATTGTTTATAGATTTTTTGATAATGGCCATTCTGACTGGTGTGAGGTGATATCTCATTGTAGTTTTGATTTGCATTTCTCTAATGATTAGTGATGTTGAACATATTTTCATGTTCCTCTTGGCCATCTGTATGTCTTCTTCAATGAAATGTCTATTTATGTCTCCCATCCATTTTTTAATTGAACTGTTTGTTTTTTTGATATTGAGCTCCGTGAGCTGTTCGTATATTTTGGAGATTAATCCTTTGTCTGTTGTTTCATTTGCAAATATTTTCTCCCATTCTGAGGGTTGTCTTTTCATCTTGTTTAAGGTTTCCTTTGCTGTGCAAAAGCTTTGAAGTTTAATTAGGTCCCATTTGTTTAAAACTCTTAGAGGAAAACATAGGAAAATCACCCTGACATAAACCACAGCAAGGTCTTTTCTTGACCCACCTCCTAGAGTAATGGAAATAAAAATACATTTATCTTAACTCTAGAGTTGCCAAGGAAACTTTACTGTGAGATGAGGAACACCGAAGTCCAGGTCACTCCCAGCCAAGCGTGTAGTGACTAGGCCTGATTTTTTATTTTTTTGTGGTACGTGGGCCTCTCACTGTTGTGGCCTCTCCTGTTGCGGAGCACAGGATCCGGACGCGCAGGCTCAGCGGCCATGGCTCACGGGCCCAGCCTGTCCGCGGCATGTGGGATCCTCCCGGACCGGGGCACGAACCCGCGTCCCCTGCATCGGCAGGTGGACACCCAACCACTGCGCCACCAGGGAAGCCTACTAGGCCTGATTTTAACTGGTTCTCACAGACATGTAACAACAATGGGATATGGTAAATGCTAATGTATAGGTATGTAAAATTCTGTGGAAGAAAGAAAAGAGTTTAATCCTAAGTGGGGTACTTAGGAAAGGCTTCAAACAAAAGACAATATTGAGTTTCTGAGACAATGAGAAGAATTTTTAGTAGCTGGACAATAAAGTTAAGGGCAATTGAGGCACAAGAAAGAGTAGGTGGGAAACAAGAGAAATATGTAGGTATTTGGAAGGAAGGGGTTGGGATTTCAAGATGTTGAAAATATTTTGAGTACAGAATTCAAGAAAAATGAAACTAAAGGAAGGCTAGGTCCAATTGATTTGATAGTATTGAATTGAAAACGTCAATATGTTTTTCTGTGATTAATTTGGATGTTTACAACTGGTTGATTTAGGGTTACATTATAAAAATATCAGCATGGGTCACTATTATGATGCTATTTATAATTATGGACAATAGAAATCACCTAAATTAACAAAAGAGAAGAATATCAAGTAAACTTTATTACCTCCACTTCAAGGATGGCTGTGCATTCATGACAAAGAATACACATGGTGGAGGTGTGAGATGAAAGCTAATACTGCATGGAATATCAGGTCTTCCTGAAATAAGGGAAAGTTGGAAGAACTAGACCAGGGAGACTAGAAATATCAAGATTTCTAAATTGGGATATACCATCCTGATGCATTACTATCACAGGAGTTCTTTTGTGTTTTATCATTTGCTGATATAACTTGTCTTGCGATAAAATTTGGGGTTTTGTACAAACTGAATAATATCTGCTCCCTCCAAAAAATATTTTTAAAGTATTTTTTTCTTTTTATTCCTAGACTAGCATTAACATCAAGCCAAGTTCCTATGATTTTTTCTGGCAATATTGAAATAAAAATATGTCACAGGAACAAAGAAATACTACCTACGAGTTAAATCCCAGGGAATTAAGGTGATTTTGTTCTGAAATCTCCTGCATTGTTATATTACTACTTCCATGTCTTTGAAAATTTATATTGAACTGATGTGTTTCTTTATGAAAATGATTCAGTTCTAAGAGATAATACTAAGATCAGTGCATTAATTAAGTATAATTTACAGGGAATTAGGATGAGATCTGTTATATTCTTCTTAGCCAAGGTTCTATGTCTAAAATAAGATCTTTACTAAAATATATATATGTATATATAGTAATTTTGGAGCTGTTCACTTCGTTCTTTAAAATCCCAGAGCCAGACTAGTTTAGATATATTACTAAAGCAAACTAATTCTCTTGAATATATTAAAATACATGAATAAATAATCTGTTTTTTCACTAATTTCTTTTCATGTAGCAATTTAAAAACCATGAGTGTTTTTCTGACAATGAATTCTATTCTTATTATTGACAATTTGTGACTTCAAAAACTTCAAAGTGACAGATAACACTACCTATGCTCTACAACTTGGATGAAATCATATCAATAGTTGTTATGTACTTTCTTTTAGAAATTTTCACATTTTAAAATGAATATCCTGATTTTTTTTCTCACCTAACATGAAGATATAATCTTCCACTGAAGTACTACTATTCTTTTTCATAAAACCACTTTTGATGCCTACATGATATTCCAAAGTTTGGATGTATCATGCTTTATATTATGATTTTTAAATAGTTTTGATTTGTAGGCAATTTTCAGTATTAAGCTAATGGTAGTGAACATATTTGAGAATACAGAACTTTTTGTTTTCTTTTTGTGCTTTAATTTCTCTTTCTTAACATTTATTTTTTTAAGTTGGCTGAAACCAAGGAAATCTATTTTTGTCTCTTAGACGTAATCAGTATGAAAAAAAAAATGTAAAGAAATGGCATTTGTCACTGAAGGTGAATCTTTTGGCTGAAGTCTTTCAATTTTAAAATAAGGTTTATTAATCCATTTGCTCATTTGAGACACTTCAATAGAACTGAGTATACAAGTTTATTTAGGGACTTCCCTGGAGGTCCAGTGGTAAAGAATCCACCTTACAATGCAGGGGATGCGGAGAGGCTGCATGCAGCAAACTACAGAGCCCAGGCACCCTGCAGCCTGAGTGCTGCAATGAAAGATCCTGCATGCCACAACTAAGACCCGAGGCAGCCAAAAATAAATAAATAATAAATAAATCTTAGAAAAAAAAAGTTTACTTTATGAGTAAAATTACAGAGATTTCATGTTGAATGCAGCTCAGATCATTTGCTTTAATGTTCCATATGATGAAAAAAAGTGATTCTGAAAAGAATATGAATGAAAATACATTTTTTCAAATAAAAACGCATATTTTAATCTCTAGGAGACTCACTTAGGTTAGTCAAGTTTCTAGCAGGAGGAGGAGGAGGATGGAGCATTCACATTCAAGCTGGGTAATTTGCAGGAAGTCCAGTAAAGTCACTATTTACCAAGATGTGGTCAGAGTATAGGAAGTTAATCAAGGGATAGTGAAATGCCCTAGATCTAATAGCAGCCTAAGGATGTGAAAAATATCAGGGCTGAGGAAACAAGAGAAAATAGTGATTACTGGAACAGGGAGAAGAGAGCTGGGTGGATAGGGGGACCTGGTAGCCTGATTGAATCTCCTCCCATCCTCTGACCTCACTGCTGTGTCTCCCATTGGCCAAACATATATGGCAGGCAGAGAGGAAAGCAGATACCCGTATAGACCAGTTTCCTGGGACAGTACAGAGTAGAGAAGAGTCGAGAGGGCATCTAGGTCGGCAAATGAAAACACCCTCATCCTTAAAAGGCTTCTATGACAAATCCTTTGGAAGGGGGATTATTATTTTGTAAACATATAATCACCCTGTGTATTCTTTGTTTTGTAAATATGGTAATACTGCTATTATAAAACAGAATGGAAAAAGAGTTTATTTGAAATATGTCTGTGGAACCTCAGCTCTGTGGGTAATTTAGCTGCTAACAATTACAAGCTTTTACAAGTTATTTGTTCACATATTTATTTAGTGTTTGCTATGTACCAGACACAATGCTATGTGCCAGGCACATACTCTATAATTTGATTCCCTGTAAGTATTAGAAGGTTGAAGTTTCTTGCCCACACACACACACACAAGCTAAATAGAGGCAGAGCCAACATTTTAGCCTAAGTGGCCTCTAGGGCTAGCACAATTGACTGTGCTCTATGTATAGTCAATACCATCCTTCCATCAGGGAAGATACCGTCACTATGTTTTATCATTGCCTTTTCCTCTTTCATTTATCACCCCCCAAAAAACAATGATCATATTTTATTTTATTTTATTTTTTTGCGGTATGCGGGCCTCTCACTGTTGTGGCCTCTCCTGTTGCGGAGCACAGGATCCGGACGCGCAGGCCCAGCGGCCATGGCTCACGGGCCCAGCCGCTCCGCGGCACGTGGGATCTTCCTGGACCGGGGCACGAACCCGTGTCCCCTGCATCGGCAGGCGGACTCTCAACCACTGCGCCACCAGGGAAGCCATATTTTATTTTATTTTGTATTTGTTTCTGTTGTTGCTGTTAATAGTCTATCTCTCTCCATTTCAATCAACCTTTCCTTCTGAGCATTTGTTTCAGGTTTTTTCCCTTGGAACGCAGATTCTAAGATGCAATAACAGTGCAGGGTTTTCAGAGGTGGGTATTCTTAGATTGATGTCTGAGAAAGGAAGGTGTCAGTCTGATGGAGAGCTGGGTGTATATTCAAATTTGGGGGCTGAGTCTTTATCTTTGTGGTGATCTATAGCCACATGAAGGGTGCCAAAGAAAAGAGGCATCCAGTTGGAAGAATCAACATTGTGAAAATGACTCTACTACCCAAAGCAATCTATAGATTCAATGCAATCCCTATCAAACTACCACTGGCATCTTTCACAGAACTAGAACAAAAAATTTCACAATTTATATGGAAACACAAAAGACCCCAAATAGCCAAAGCAATCTTGAGAACGAAAAACGGCGCTGGAGGAATCAGGCTCCCTGACTTCAGACTATACTACAAAGCTACAGTAATCAAGACAGTATGGTACTGGCACAAAAACAGAAAGATAGATCAATAGAACAGGATAGAAAGCCCAGAGATAAACCCACGCACATATGGACACGTTATCTTTGATAAAGGTGGCAGGAATGTACAGTGGAGAAAGGACAGCCTCTTCAATAAGTGGTGCTGGGAAAACTGGACAGGTACATGTAAAAGTATGAGATTAGATCACTCCCTAACATCATACACAAAAATAAGCTCAAAATGGATTAAAGACCTAAATGTAAGGCCAGAAACTATCAAACTCTTAGAGGAAAACATAGGCAGAACACTCTATGACATAAATCACAGCAAGATCCTTTTTGACCCACCTCCTAGAGAAATGGAAATAAAAACAAAAATAAACAAATGGGACCTAATGAAACTTCAAAGCTTTTGCACAGCAAAGGAAACCATAAACAAGACCAGAAGACAACCCTCAGAACGGGAGAAAATATTTGCAAATGAAGCAACTGACAAAGGATTAATCTCCAAAATTTACAAGCAGCTCATGCAGCTCAATAAAAACAAACAACCCAATCCAAAAATGGGCAGAAGACCTAAATAGACATTTCTCGAAAGAAGATATACAGACTGCCAACAAACACATGAAAGAATGCTCAACATCATTAATCATTAGAGAAATGCGAATCAAAACTACAGTGAGATATCATCTCACACCAGTCAGAATGGCCATCATCAAAAAATCTAGAAACAATAAATGCTGGAGAGGGTGTGGAGAAAAGGGAACCCTCTTACACTGTTGGTGGGAATGTAAATTGATACAGCCACTGTGGAGAACAGTATGGAGGTTCCTTAAAAACCTAAAAATAGAACTACCATATGACCCAGCAATCCCAGTACTGGGCTTATACCATGAGAAAACCAAAATTCAAAAAGAGTCATGTACCAAAATGTTCATTGCAGCTCTATTTACGATAGCCCGGAGATGGAAACAACCTAAGTGCCCATCATCAGATGAATGGATAAAGAAGATGTGGCACATATATACAATGGAATATTACTCAGCCATAAAAAGAAACGAAATTGAGCTATTTGTAATGAGGTGGATAGACCTAGAGTCTGTCATACAGAGTGAAGTAAGTCAGAAAGAGAGAGATAAATACTGTATGCTAACACATATATATGGAATTTAAGGGAAAAAAAATGTCATGAAGAACCTAGGGGTAAGACAGGAATAAAGACACAGACCTACTGGAGAATGGACTTGAGGATATGGGGGGGGGGGAAAGGTGAGCTGTGACAGGGCGAGAGAGAGGCATGGACATATATACACTACCAAACGTAAGGTAGATAGCTAGTGGGAAGCAGACGCATGGCACAGGGATATCGGCTAGGTGCTTTGTGACCACCTGGAGGGGTGGGATAGGGAGGGTGGGAGGGAGGGAGACGCAAGAGGGAAGAGATAATGGGAACATATGTATATGTATAACTGATTCACTTTGTTATAAAGCAGAGATTAACACACCATTGTAAAGCAATTATACTCCAATAAAGATGTTAAAATAAAAAAGATAAATGGGCTAAGATTATCAGTCAATTTATGAAAGAAACACAAATTGCCAATAAACATGTAAAAACATGCTCGGTTGTAATTAAGAAGTAACAAATTAAAACTACCGGAGAACACATTTGGCCCATCCAAAAACAAACAAACAAACAAAAAAAAAACAAAAGAAAAGAGGCATCCAGAAACAACTCTGGATGCTGTTGTTTTCTTCAGCTGAGACAGTCCTCAAGGAGGATTGACAACTGAGGGCCAAGGGTTATCTTGGCATCACTCCCATCAGGTGGATGAAAAAGCCTTTCATTCCTAAAGTGGGACTGTGTAGTGCATCACAGCATCCACCATAGTAATTATAAATCTCTTCTTTAATTTATAAGCAAAATAGTATAAAGTATGAACACATATGCATATACGCTTGTATTCTATTATATGCTTAAATGTATTGTTATAAATAACAAATGAGATTACAGCGTAGTCAATTAGTTACTGCATTAACACCTTACAAATTATTTAATATACATACTTACATACACAAAACATGCATGTGCATTCCTATCTAAATCTGTATTATTCCTAGATAGAAAAGGCTCATTGAAAAGTTTATGAATTGCTCAAGTGCAGAAATCAATGTGTTTATACCTTAAATTTGGTTTAGATCCTTGAAGTAGGGCAATTGATTGCTATCCATTACAGGCACAATTTCTGAATTTCTGCATCCAGATGACTAATGATATTATAGATTCTACCTATATATCACTATTAAAGAAAAATAAATAAAACTTCTGTGAGTGGCCCTGATTTGCTGCCCATAATTGGACACATTGTTCATCATTATATTTAGGGCTGCAAACTGTCATACAAGCATTTGATTCCTCCCTAACTGTGGATCTCAGATGGTTTCTTCTGTAGCCAAGGGAAATGATATAAAGAAGTCAAGCCACTCCTTTAAGATGAGTTCTGGGTGGCAAAACCAGAACAGGGTAAAGCCAGAAGAGCAGAGACTATAGAGAAAAGGAAAGGAAACAGCTGGGCTCTACAGATTCTATTTCTTTTAATCTTCACAGTATACCCGAATCAAGAGGTATTTCCAAATGAAAAATCTGAGTTAATGATTTTAAATAAACTTATTCATGGTCACACGTGAAATATTTTTGCAGAGACAGGATTAAACCTAGTTCTGTTGACCCAGAGTGCAGGTTTTAATCCACTACTCTTCTATTTCACCTGAGAGAAAAGTTTCCCAAAGGCATGCTTGCATTTGGGGTGTCTGACTGATGAGTGCACTGGTATAATGACAGTCTGCTTACTTTTTCCATTTTCCCATCTGCAATTCTTGACACGGATTTGTGACTATTCCTCTTTGGAAGAGAATGGGTATAGATGTATGAAAAAAACGAACTCTGAAAAATGTTAAAATCTAAAGCAAATGCACCATTAAAGTGTTCAGATAAAAGTTAAATGAAGCTTCTTGTGATTCACTTGGAGATTTGCTTTAAGATTTTTCAATTTCTGGACAAGCCTGCACCTGTCCACAGATTCTGCTTTTCCTCCTTTAATAATTCAGCTGCTGACAGGTGGAGCTTTGCTTCTGCTTCATTAACCTGCTCCTGGGAAGTAGTATTTTCTCAAAATTTTGGTGACATTTTCATTTCTCATCTTTAAAGGATCCCTCTCCACCTCTTCCCCAGTCACACATTTCTACCATCTCAGTCAGATGAACTCTCTCATTGTTTATTCAACCTGACAGTGTTCAAAATCAGGTGCTTATTTTTGTCCTTTGATTTACACTGATCATTTACATCTTTGCCCATTAGATAGATAGTCTCTTTCTTCTTCCTTTTGTCTCCAAATCACAGCACACTGAATTTGCATCCAGAGAGATATTTTGGGTTTGTCTAAGGATGTAAGGAGTTTTCATTATTAATGAAAAGTTAATCAAATGAAAGTAGAATTACTATAATATGTAGACTCCTCAAAAACATTTGCAATGAAAAAAGATCATGGCATATTTTAAGTGTAGGTGTATTGTTTTTCAAGTTCAGAGGACAGTCTGTTTACATACTTATGTTCTTTTCTGCTGTTTCTCCTGGTTTAATTCTGGGCCTCTGCTTGGATGCCAATGTATTCAAGAAGGTAATATTCTTTTTCTTCCAAACTCCCAAACATACTGATGTTACCCACATTGGGTCATATTTACAAAATCCAATATTATAACACACGCTGATGTATTTTTTTCTTGAGTCAGAAAAATTGAAACTAGCAAGTTCCAGAAAAGAAGGGATAAGTTTAGAGCAAAAAAAGATTTAGAAGAAGGCTCTGACTCCTACTGATTATGTGACATTGAGTCGGTAGCTTAATCTTTCTAAGCCTCATTTTTTCTCATTTCTAAAATGGTGCATTTGTCACTGCCTATCTCGTAGCACTGTTGGGAGCACCAAATGAATTAGTAAAAGCAAAATTCTCAACATAAAACATGGCAACTTATTGAAAATGCTTCTATTATTATTGATATGAAGAGTTTTGACGCAGAAGACACATGGGTCTCCAGTGGTAACTTGGTTATCCCCTTTGAGTTTTAGAGTTTTCATATCTGAATTGAGAAAAAAAACTATATGCTATTGGCCAAATTGTGCTTCCCCCCTAAATTCACGTGTTGAAGTCCTAAATCCCCATTACCTCAGAACGTAACCACATTTGGAGATAAAAATCTTTAAAGAGGTGATTAAGTTAAAATGAGGTCATTAGGATGGGCCTATTCCAATATGACAGGTATTCTTACTAGAAGAGTTAATTAGCGTGTAGACATACACAAATCAAGGCACAATCATGTGAGGACACAGGGAGAAGGCAGCCATCTGCAAGCCAAAGAGAGAGGCCATCTGCAAGCCAAAGAGAGAGGCCATCTGCAAGCCAAAGAGAGAGACCTGCCAACTCCTTAATCTTGGACTTTTAACCTCCAGAACTATGACTAAATAAAATTCTATTGTTTAAGCCACCCAGTCTGTGGTATTTTTTTATGGCAGTCCTAGCAAATCAATATACTTTCCTTTAAATATAAAGAGCATAACATAATGCCCATACATAGGAGGCACTTAGTAAATATTTATTCCATTTCCCCCACTTATGACTTCTATGACATTCTTAATTTTATAATTTGCATACACATCTTTTTCTCTTAAGAACATATATTCTTGATGTCAAAAATAATATAATCCCTACTTAGCACCCTTCTTTTCATAGCTAAGATCAGGGACTTGCAGCTAGTACATTGATGATTATTGGTTAAGTAAATAAATGGACATATGAATGAGAATTCAGATGAATTATCTACAGAAGGCTGAAAATTCTGTTTGGACAACACATGGTTAAATTTAATGGCAACTTTATCTCCAACATCCTGTAATAGCCAGGTGGTTGTAGCCATTTTAACAGAATATTAATTGGCAACCTAGAAGCAACACATTACAGGAATATTTTCCCATGTAACTCTCCTTATTTAGGTGGTACAGAAATGTTCATCTCTAACTGGACTTAAAACCACGTGAATATGGCCTATTTAATATTTTACTTACATCCTTTTCTTTGTTATCTGGAGTGAGATTATTAATGCAGAATAAACAGGTTAGCTAGATATTCTTGCCAGCCACAAAATAAATATAAACATGCATAGGTCAATAATGCCTTACTTGGAAATTTCCATCAACATTTTTCAGGGAAAGTGTAGGGAATTTGTGAAATCTGCCCGAGACAACTTGAGGCAAGCAGAGACTACCTGTATAGCTGATACCATGCCTTTACACATAGCGCCAACAGGACGTTAGGAATGCCACCACACAGACTGCCATCTAGAATACCGTAGCACATCACAATCTTTTTCAGATTGATTCAGTAGGCCCATGTGAACACTGAAACACAATATTTGACTTCATAAGCTCATATTTGGTCGTGCCCATTTACAGTTAAGGCATCTGTCAATAGGTTTATTTTCAATCTGGCTACATAAGAAACTATATAACATAGGCACTAAAACAGCATTTCCTAATGTGTGTTTCGTAGAATACTAATTCCTTCACATGTTAATTAGTAAACATAAAAAAGAGGTAGTAGCATATTCCCTAGTCAATTCAATTTGGGAGACCATGACTCAGAGTTAAACTGAATTTCACAGATTTGCAGAAATTTTAATATAGGAATCTATGTTAAGATTACCCAGACATATGATTTCAAAATATATTTGACTGTGACACCTTAAACCTAGAGAGAGTGTCTCATTGGCTTATTGTACTGTACAACACACCAATGAAACTGCTCAACATAACAGTAAACGATGCCAACTCAGAAATCAGAAATGTAACATTGTCTTGCAGAGTGAGGACTACATCCCAGAGGCTGGTTGAAATTTAGGAAAAAGAAACCTTGAAAATTCCTATTAATAAGTCCAAGGAACGAGCATTTAGGAGATCTCCCTTTGGCTTTGGCATAAGACTGGTTTTTGTTTGTTTGTTTGTTTGCTTTAGACTCTACCTACAATTCCTTCTTCTTGAAGGACATTTGAGGTCAAATGCATGTTTTTTGGTTAATCATCCAAAATCAGAATTAACACACAATCCTAGGCCAACTAACAGAGGGAGATAAAGGGCTGTGGAGTAGTATTTCCCTCAGTGAAATAAGACCTTAACAAAACCAGGTGTCCCTCAGTGGCTGAGCTATTTTATCACTCACTGTAACACAACAGTGATAAATACTGGAGGTGTTTATTCTAAACTTGTCCTTAAATAGATTCATCTTCCCAATTGCCTAGCATTACATTGAAATGTAATTTTAGAATATTTTCATCACCCCAAAAAAGATAGTATAGTTTTTAGCTGTCACTCCCTAATCTCCCTTCCCCGCCCAGGTCTAGGCAACACCTAAACTACTTTATGTATAGGTTTGCCTATTCTGAGCATGTCATATAAATAAAATCATGTATATGGGGTCTTGTGTGATTGTTTTTCACTTAGCATAATGTTTTCAAGGTTCATCCATTTTGTAAAATACATAAGTACTTCACTCCAGTTTATGGTTGAATAATATTCCATTGTATAGATATGTCATATACTATTTACCCATTCATCAGTTGGTGTACATTTTGGTTGTATCCACCTTTGCTATTATGAATAGTGCTGCCATGAATGTCTGTGTACAAGTTTTGTGTGCATATTCATTTTTGTTTCTGTTTGGTATACATCTGGAAGTAGAATTTCTGGGTCAAATAACTCTGTGCTTCACTTTCTGAGGAACTACCAGACTGTTTTCCAAAGCAATCGTACCATTACATACCCACTGGCTGTGTTGGAGGGTTCTGGATTCTGTACATCCTCACCTCCACTTATTTTCTGTGTTTTGTTTTATTTTTTGATAATAGTCATCCTAAGAAATATGAAATGGTCTCACGGTGATTTTTATCTTCATTTCCATAATGATTAGTGATATTCAGCATATTTTCATGTGCTTATTGGTTATTCATATATCTACTTTGGAGAAATGTCTGTTGGAGTCCTTTGCCCATTTTTAAATTTATTTATTTATTTTTGGCTGTGTTGGGTCTTCGTTTCTGTGCAAGGGCTTTCTCCAGTTGCGGCGAGCGGGGGCCACTCTTCATCGCGGTGCGCGGGCCTCTCACTGTCGTGGCCCCTCCGTTGCGGAGCACAGGCCCCAGACGCGCACGCTCAGTAGCTGTGGCTCACGGGCCTAGTTGCTCCACGGCATGTGGGATCCTCCCAGACCAGGGCTCGAACCTGTGTCCCCTGCATTGGCAGGCAGATTCTCAACCACTGCGCCACCAGGGGAGCCCCTTTTGCCCATTTTTAAATTGGATTTGTTTTCTTGCTGTTGGGTTCTAGTTGCTGTTTTCTTTTTTTTTTTGGTTTTTAATATTCTAGTTTTTTTTTTTTTTTTTTTTTTTAATATTCTGGAATAGCAATCCCTTTTCCAGAAAAGGAGGGTCCTGTGGGGAAGGTGGTCGACAAGGAGCCTATGTCTATCAGTCTATAACACTTCCAGTCTCTCATCTCAGCTTTCATTTGTTTATTTATTTTATTTATTTTTGGCTGCACTGGGTCTTTGTTGCTGCGCGTGGGCTTTCTCTAGTTGCAACGACCGGGGCTACTCTTCGTTGCAGTGTGCGGGCTTCTCATTGCGGTGGCTTCTCTTGTTGCGGAGCACGGGCTCTAGGCGCGCGGGCTTCAGTAGTTGTGGCACGTGGGCTCAGTAGTTGTGGCTCACGGGCTCTAGAGCGCAGGCTCAGCAGTTGTGGCGCATGGGCTTAGTTGCTCTGCGGCATGTGAGGTCTTCCCGGACCAGGGCTCTTACCTGTGTCCCCTGTACTGGCAGCCAGATTCTTAACCACTGTGCCACCAGGAAAGCCCTCGCCTCAGCTTTCATTCTGAGGTTCTGAATTTGTTTACATTAGAAGCACCTGGGGGAGTAGTTAAATTCCATGACATTTCCCCTACAGCTTTTGATGCTAAGTCTCACATTTTTAATAAACACCATGCATAATTCTGATATAGTTCATCTAGTTCCCAAATTTGACACATTTCCTTACATCTAAGGAACTCCTCAAGGGAACAAGAAAAGAAAGTAGAGAATCCAAATCAGTCAACATTTCTCCTAGTTAGCAAATCTGAAAAGGCAAAGCTGATGTATTTAACTACAGGTTTCAATATCTAATTATTTTCTTCTTCCATCTATCTCTAGCTAACATACCTGTATTAAATTCATCAATCTTTTATATTATTTGCTTATATGTTTGTATTGGGCCTCATTCCAGAAAGGATTTTAAAGCTTCTTACAAACTGTATCATATATAAGCTGAAATAAAATTTATAATAAAGGACTGGAAAAATACAGACTAAAAAGCAAGGCTGCTAAACTTGAAAAGGAAATGTTCATCATTAAGTAGAAACTCTAGTACTTCTTTATTTCATAAAAATAGAAATCATATATACCCTTTACAGTCATTTCATAGCATAATTGATATGACCTAAATGTTGTAAAAGCTTTTAAAATTAAAAAAAAAACACTTTTGATAGAGAACTAACATATCAGTGCAGAAAGTTGGAAAATGATGTTACATTAAAAAAACTGAAGACAATCAATTTTAATATTTAGGTGTACTTCCTTCAGCATGGAGATATATATGTAGATGCTTATCTATAAGGATAGATTGGCTACATCATAATTAGGATTATGCTGCAATAAGTTTTTTTTTTTTCAATTCTGCTCTGTTAAATGTTCAAAATAGGAAAATTTATAAATAAAGAAAAGTTAGTGGTTGCTTAGGACTGGGGGATGGGGAGGTGGGGTGAGAGGGGATGGGAAATGACTGCTAATGGGCAAAAAGTATCTTCTTAGGGTGATAAATATATTCTAAAATTATTGTGATTATTGAACAATACTGTAAATTTATTAAAAATGACTGAATTGTACACTTTGAGTTAACTTTATGATGTATGAATTATATACCAATAAAGCTGTTAAAATATTTCAGTTAACTACATACAAAGATTTCACAAAATAAATTCCATATTTTCTTTGCAGTTTCATTCCATCACCTTATGTTAAAATGAATATAAACTTAAGTTAGTTTGTTATATAAATAGTGAGCTTATAAAGGTGATCACTTTGCTCTAGTTTGAAAAGTTTACAAAATATTTTAATAAAATAATATATGTCTTTCCAGAAAAAAAAGGTTTTTAATGGATTCCTTAGAACTTTCTATACATATAAGATCACATTATCTTTTTTTTTTTTTTTTTTTTTTTGCGGTGCTTGGGCCTCTCACTGTTGTGGCCTCTCCCGCTGTGGAGCACAGGCTCCAGACGCACAGGCCCAGCGGCCATGGCTCACGGGCCCAGCCGCTCCGCAGCATGTGGGATCCTCCCAGACTGGAGCATGAACCCGTGTCCCCTGCATCGGCAGGGGGACTCTCAACCACTGCGCCACCAGGGAAGCCCGATCACATTATCTTTGAATTGGGAGAACATTACTTTTTTCTTTCTAATATCTCATTTTCTTTCCTAATTGATGTTACTATAACTTCCAGTATAACGTTAAATAGAAGCAGTGAAAGCTGATATCCTTGTCTTGTCCTTGATCTCAGTATGATGTTTGTTGTGGGTCTTTCACATATGCTCTTACCAGGTTAAGTTCTAGACACGGAGTACTGATTGTTCAGTCTTTTTATCAACAATGTGTGTTGGATTTTGACAAATGTTTTTTCTGTATCTATAGATACAATCTTGTAGGGTTTTTTGTGTTTTTTTAAAAATTAATATGTCCTATTACATCAGTTGATTTCTGATGTTCAACCAACATTGCATTACTGGGGTAAATTCAACTTGGTCATGTTGTATAGAGCTTTTTATATGTTCTTGGATTTGTATTGCTAGTATTTTGTAGGGTTTCTTTTGGTGGTTTTGGGGGATAGTTTTAAAATTACTAATTCAATCTCTTTACTTGTTGTAGGTCTATTCAGATTATCTATTCCTTCTTGAGCCAGTTTTGGTAGTTTGAGTCTTTCTGGGAATTTGCTCATTTCATCTAAGTGGTCTATTTTATTGGTGTACTATTGTTCATAGTATTCTTTTATAATCCTTTTATTACTGTAAGGTAGGTAGTAATGTCCAGTCTTTTTATTCTGATTTTAATAATTTGAGCCTTGTATCTTTTTTTCTTGATCAATCTATCTAAAAATTTGTCAATTTTGTTTATCTTTTCAAAGAAAGAAACAACTTTTGGTTTCGTTGACTTTTCTCTATTGCTTTTTGGACTTCTGTTTCATTAACTGCCAGTCTAATCTTCTTTATTTCCTTCCTTTTGCTGGCCTTGGGTTTACTTTGTTATATTTTTCCAGTTCCCTAGTGTGGAAGGTTAGATTATTGATTTTTAGATCTTTACTCTTATTATTTTAAAGAGGTATTTACAGCTATAAAATTCCCTCCAAGAACTGCTTTAGCTGCGTTACATAGTGTTTTGTTTACATTTTCATTCATCTCAAAAATATTTTCCATCTTCTCCTATGATTTCTTCTTTGACACATTGGTTTTTTAAGAGTATGTTGTTTCATTTCTGTAGATTTCTGAGTTTCTCAAGTTTCTTTTGGTTATTGATTTCTAATTTCACTCCATAGTGGTTATAGAGCATATTTTGTCATCTTCCTTATGGATTGACCCTTTTATTATTACTGTTATTACTTACATAGCTGTATGTAATTCTACCATTTTATTTTAATCTATATGTCTGTGTTTTTTGTTTATCTGTTCCTTGTTTACTGCTTTTTTTGGTTAAATGATTTTTTTTACAATGTAATATTTTAATTCTTTTAGCTTTTAAACTATATTTTTGAGTTATTTTGTCAATGGCTGTTCTAGAGTTTACCATATATTTACTTATGAGAATTTACTTTAGAGATACACTAAATTAATTCCAGTGAAATACAGAAATATTATTCCAGTATAGCTCTGTCTGAAACTAAGTTGGCCCACAAGTTACCTTATATCTCAATGAAGTTATCTGTCTGTCTTAATTGCTTTTCACCACAATCTCCATTATTTTGAAGAGTACCACTAGGCTTTAATTTCCCCACATTCTATTGCAAACAAAGTCAGTTCCTTTGGGAAGAACTTCACTGCATAATCTTTTATAACCTGTCTCTCCTACGGACAGAATCTCGGAGCCATGGCTCTGAAGCAGAAGACAGACATAGCAGCCACTTCTCTCCACATAGCATCCGTGATTCAGGAGCTGGGTACTTGATGACGGAAGACAGTAGCCTCTGGTCTTCTCAGCTTATCTCTCCCAGCATGGGACCTCTATCTTACTAATGGTTGGACAGAGGCTAATCAGGATCCCAGTATTCTCAGTGGGCCAAGGTAAAACTTCCATCCCATGGGTGGAGGCTGAGTGGAAAAATGACACCTCCCTTCCTTGGTTGTACTCACCAGGAACTTAGACTCTTTAACAGGTGCTTGAGAGATAGGATGAGATATGCTGATGATCCACCACTTCTCAGAAGACACTGCAGACTTATACAGGGAGATGGGGGTAGTGGGAACCATATGCTTTTTGTTGCATTCACCTGTAGTAGAATTTCTGTCACAAGACTGAGAAAGAGTGGGAGCGGAATGGGTTTAAATGCCCTCAAACTCTTGCTTTTCTAACTGTGTGTTAGCAGATTTTCTTGAATAAATGTCTCTTTATTTGCTGTATGCCATTAGTCCATTTCCAGAGACTTTAAATGGTTGCTATGTCATAATTTTTATGAGTTTCACTAGGGAGCAGGTCTACAGAATACCTCATGTTGAAATCTTGGATATATAACTGCTCTCTTTAGTTTGTTTCTATACTTATCATTTATCTGCTGAGATGTTGAGATTTACTATTCACTACATCTTATCAGTGTATTTTAGTCTTTGATCATAATTTTAAATTTCTTTTCCTCAAATTCAAACATTTGAATCATCTCAAGGTCTGTTTCTATTGATTTGTTTTATTTTTATGACTCAGATTTTCCTGATCATCCTTGGTTTACATTTTACTGATTTATGATTTGTTGGACACTGGGAATAATAAGTTGTGTGGAATCTGGACTATATCATCTTCCCTTAAACAATACTGAGTTGTATTCTGTTGGTAGTTATTTAGCTGGTAATTCCTTTTCAGCCTTTCAAGCTTGGTTCTATTCTTTGTCAGCGGTAATCTATTAATATTTTGACCTCAATTCTGCAGTGTGGCTTTAATTCTAATGTGTGATT
Source organism: Monodon monoceros (assembly GCF_005190385.1). Taxonomy (NCBI): domain Eukaryota; kingdom Metazoa; phylum Chordata; class Mammalia; order Artiodactyla; family Monodontidae; genus Monodon; species Monodon monoceros. Next base: position 22,259,172 of record NW_021703766.1, on the reverse strand, counting down.
CTTACTCCTAAGACTTGATCTTTCATGGGTTTCAGTAGAATGCTTATTCCATGGGCTTCAACGAAATCGCCACACTCTGCCTGAGCCTTGTCATCTTGATCTGTCACATTTCCACAGTCAGAAGGCCAGTAAAAATGTTGAACTGATCTGATCTTATCTGCTTCCTCTCAAATTTCACAGTCATTTCCTACTTGTTGTTCAATATCTGAACCAACAGATGGTTGTTGATGATTTTGTGCATGAGGTTTCCATTCACTGAGATAAGAGCTACAGGACATAAAACTGGTTTTGGGAAAGGATCTTGAGTTCAAATTTAGGGGATGTAGAATTTGCGGAATCTTTAGCATATCCAAAAATATATGCTAAGTTAGTTATAGGAATGCTATAGTAAGGCATTATAGATGACTATGAGGACATCTGTGATCAAAGCTCAAACAGGTACCTATGGTTTCAACCAGGGATTTGACATAAGACCTCAGAATGATTTCTAATCCTCACTGGAGATTGGGCCAAATGTATAGTTGCCAACATTATCCTGGTTAGGTTTGTATAAGAAACTGGGCAGAGATAATTTTGAGGAGTCAAGGGACATTGACATTGGATGAGGTGAGGCACTACACAGGACAGAGACTGATACTTCCAATGAGTTTCTATTTCACTGGACAAGATAAAAAAAACATTTGATGGGAGTTTTGTGTTGTGGTTGAGTACAAAACGTTGATACCACTGCATTCAGGGTCTCCTGTGAAAGTCAATATGCATCAGCAATGCACTTCAAGTTAAATAGCCACGTACTATTTGTTGGGGAAACAAAATAACTATAGCTTCTCAGAGTTTTTTATCTCCTGAGGGCAGATGTTCCTGATAAACAGGCATTAGTGTTTCTTCCATTAGGAACTTTAAAAAATATAAATTAATGTCTTAGTATTGTAGCTTCTGTAGTGGTCTCTTGTGTTTTAGAATAGCACGAATCAATTCACCAAGGCTAGAGTCCTCTCACATTGTAAACCAGTGAAATTAAGTTTGTGAATCTGAAAAGCTGAAAAAACACCCCTGGGACTGAGGAAAATGTGAGAATAAGACTGAGAAGCCATGATTCCCTATCCATCTTCCTACACACTTACATAGCCTCTGTCATCTGGGAAAGAAAAACAGTTCTCACCATGCAAGTTAAAAGCTGTGAATGTGACCTAGATAATTCTTGAAGAATTTAAGTTGAAATACCTCCTTTAATGTCTACGGAAAGAAAAAAACTAAACCTTCATTCCTTAGAATGAAATTGTGGTAAAAACAAATGTATATAGAGAGATGGACTGAGATGAAGAAAGTTTTTCTCCCAGGTAAACTGTCTGAATATATCTGGCCATGCTTTAGAATAGTCTCATCATATTTAAATCATTGGAAATACTGTGTGTGTGTGTGTGTTGGTTGAGATAATAACCAAACATTATTCTCAGCCATAAGAATAAATAACTTCTCCACAGGAATAAGAAATACTTGGCATTCAAGAAATATCTAATTTGAAATGAGTATGCTATAAATAATTTTCTCACTGAAAATATATTTTACCCCCTAGTATAGTTCTCCTTTGATACTTATCTCAAGACAATAAATTATATAATAAATTTTAATAGTAATAGCTTCCTGTTTTAATTAGAACAAGGACAGAGTATAAGCAGGATGATCTCCTGGCTTGATGCCCAGCTATTTTATAGATGCCTGAAAAATTTTTTCTGAATGATTAACAGTTGGTATTGAAACAATATCAGAAGAATGAAAATTGAAGAAAAACTTGAGCTGTTCAGCACATAAAGGTAAAGTCTCCATGTTGGCATTCCCATTATCCAAAATTTAATGGGAAAAAGACATTGGGCATGATTTATCCCGCTCATAAGAGTACATTTAAAAGAAGGAGAAACTTGGCTTATTATAAAGAAAAACACTAAGAAGTGTTCCACAGTAGTTTAATTTGCTGGCCTTGATTCAGTAGTGCAGTTCATTGACTAAAGGGAATGAGAGAAGTGTTATTTCTTCTTTGGAGACAGTCTTAACTGGGTGACCTAAACGGTTTTCTCCAGCACCAAGCCTATAAAAATTTAAACATCTCAAGATTTTGATTAATTTGTCCATTCATCCAATAATTCATTCATATTTAATTTTTAATATCTACTTTACTTCCCTAATTGTGTTAGTTACTAATGATCAGAATTTTGGAAGGTACACATTGCCCTTACCCTCTCATAGCTTCAAGAATAGTGGGGAAAACAAGAATGAAACAGGCAGTGTCAACAGCATGTGTTGTGAGGTATAACTGAAGAAGGAGAGGGAGTTTTGGAAGCATAGAGCAAGAGCTCTTCAGCGCTAAAACTGTGCAACAATATGGAGTGTTCAGGCACCACCAAGGAAATTTCACACTCCTCAAGATACTTCTGTCAAATATCCTGGGACCAAAGTATAGTTTGGACCATCATAAAAATCAAGAATCCAGGGTCACGTTTAGAGAGTGAGAAGAGGCAGAAGAGAAAACCCATTTTCACTGAGGCCTCTACCACTCAATTAATTTTCCTGGAGGTCACTCTAGTGTGGTAATATCTCTTCTTCACAAACCGCATACTATCCATCATTACACTCATTAGTGAATTCCTGTGACGTAAATTGATCTTAGTCAATGAAAAGATGGAAGTTTTGGGTTTGGCTGTGCAAGTGTTTTCTGGGATTTAATTCACTTGACATTTGAGATTTACCCAGTAAACATTATACACCCTGGAAGCTCCAAAGGATTGATAACAACAACTTTAGAGTCTCCCTGACAAAGGATGGAGAAAGCTCATTTAGCCTTTCTGCAACTATTTTCCTAGGGAAAAAATGCTTCCAATATGGTACAATAGTTATTTCCAGGTGGTGGTATGCAATATATCAACACAAAAGAGGATTTTGTCCCAAATAGCAACAAGGAGTAGCAAAGTAGTTTGACCATATCCACATCCAATTTAAAAACATGTCTATCATCTACAAAAGAAATCACTCTTCTTATCCTCTCACCACTAATCCTAAGGAAATACAAATCTAATCTCTGCCTGTATGAATGTGCCTATTCTCAGCATTTCATATAAATGAAATAATATAATACGTGGTCTTTTGTGAATGTGTTCTTTCTTTTAACATAATGGTTTCAAGGTTCATCTATGTTGTAACATATATTGGGACTTCATTCCAATTTATGGCTGAATAATATTCCATCATATGAAAATGTCACATTATTTATTCATTCATCAGCTGGCAGACATTTGAGTTGTACCCACCTTTTGGATAATACTCCTATAACCTTTGTATACACAATTTTTTTTGTGGAGGTATATTTTTGTTCTACTTCAGTATATGCTTAGGAGTGGAATTGCTGGGTTATATAGTAACTTTATAATTCACATTTTGTGGAACTGGCAAAATGTTTTCCAAATGGGCACCACTTTACATTCCCACCAGCAATGTTTATGGTTTCCAGTCTCTTCACATCACAGTCAAACATCTGTTTTGTCTATCTTTTTTTTACTATAATGATCCTAGTGAGTGTGGAGTGATATCACATTAAGGTTTTGATTTGCATTTCCTTAACAACTAATGATACTGAGTAGCTTTTCATGTGCTTATAAGACAACATATATCTTTTTAAGAGCAATGTCTATCCAAATGCTTTGCCTATTTTTTCTTGGTTCTGTATCTATTTTTGAGTTGTAAGCTATTTTTATATATGCTATATACAAAAGATATATGATGTGCAAATGTTTTCTCCCATTTTATGAGTTGTCTTTCCACATTCTTGATGTTATCATTTGCAGCATAAAAGTATTGAATTTTGATACAGAACCATTTTCTGTTTTTCTTTTGCCAGTTGTGCTTTTGCTGTCATGTCTAAGGAGCAACACCTCATCTAAGGTCATACAGATTTGCTCCGATGTTTTCTTATAATAGTTCTTTTAATTTTAACTCTTATGCTTAAATTACTGCTTGATTTAATTTTTGTATATGGCATGCAGTAGAGGTCATACTCACTATTTTACATATAGATGATCAGTTACCACTATACCCTTTATTGAAAGACAAATCTTGCCCCACTGAAATGTTCTAGGCACTCTTGTCAAAAAAATTATTGACCAGAAAGTTAAGAGTTTCTTTCTGTACATTCAAGTCTATTCTATTAATCTATAATTCTATTAATCTGTAAGTCTACTGTAAACCCAGAATGACACTGTATTGATCACTGTAGCTTTGTTGTGAGTTTTGAAATAAGAAGTATGAGTCCCCCAAGTTTATTCTTCTTTTTCAAGATAATTTGACTCTTCTAAATCACTTCTATTTCTATATGAATTGTAGGATAAGTTTGTCACTTTATGCCAAAAAGCCAGATGGGATTTTGATACAGATTGCATTGAATCTGTAGATCAGTTTTATGTACATCTTCTTCTTAACAATATTAAGGCTTCCAACCTGTGAAAATGGTATATATTTTCCTTTATTTAAATCTTCTTTAGTTTCTCACCAATGTTTTGTAGTTTTCAGCACTTCTTTAAGCTTTATCCCTAAGTATTGTATTTTATTCTTTCAGACGCTATTGTAAAGAGAATTTTCTTCATTTGATCTTCACATTGTTCATTCCCTGTGTATAGAAATACAATTGATTTTTGTATATTGAACTTGTATCCTTCATCTTTACTTAGGTTGCTTATCAGTTCTAATTGTGTGTGTGTTTTATTTTAGTGAACTCTTTACAATATTCTATGTAAAAGATCATGCTATCTACAAATAGAGATAAATTATTTCTTTCTTTCCAATCTGGATGCCATTTATTTATTTTTCTTTCCTAATTGCCCTAGAATATCTGGTACAATGTAAAAGAAAACTGGTAAATTAAGAGGTTGGGATTAACATATACATATTACTATATATAAAATAAATAATTAACAAGGATCTACTGTATAGCACAGGGAACTCTACTCAGTACTCTGTAATAACCTATATGGAAAAAGAATCTGGAAAAGAATAGATATATGTATAACTAAATCACCTTGCTATACACCTGAAACTAACACAACACTGTAAATCAACTACACTCCAATATAAAATAAAAAATAAAAAATAAAGTGGTAAAATCAGATATTCCTGCTTTGCCCCTCATCTTAGGAAATAACTGTCATTCTTTAACCATTGATTATGATGTTAGCTGTGGTTTTTCCCTAGGTGCCTTTTATCAGGTTGAAAGAGTTCCCTATTATTACTAATATGTTGAGTATTTTTAGCATGAATCATGTTTGATTTTGTGATATACTTTTTTCTTCTAATACTGAGAAGATCATTTAGTTTATATTTTTAATCTGTTGATATTGTATATTACATTAATTAATTTTTAGATATTAAATCATCCTTGCATTTCTGGGATAAAGCCCTCTTGGGTCATGGTATATAATACTTTTATACATTATTGTATTAACTTTAAAATTATTTGTTGAGATGTTTTGTATCTATTTACATAAAGAGTGTTAGCTGTTTTGTTTTCTTGTGCTTACTTTGTCTGGTTTTGGTACTTAGTCTGCCCTCAAAGTTCAGAGATTATCTTACTTAAAACTCAATACAAATCACCAGTAAAGCCATCTGGTCTTGGGCTTTCTTTTGTAGATAGTATTAAATTACTAATTTATTTACCTCTTACATGTCTATTTAGAGTTTACTATTCTTCTTGAGTCAATTTAGGTAGTTTGTACCTTTGTATGAATTTTTCCACTCTATATAACTTACCCAACTTGTTGACATGTAATGTTACCTTATAAATTCTTTTATATTTCTAAAATTAGTAGTTAAGTCCCCTCTTTCTTTTGTGATTTTAGAAAATTCAATCTTATTTTTTTTCCCCTTTGTCAGTTGAGGTAAAATCTCATCCATTTTGTTCAACTTTTCAAAGAAACAACTTTTTATTTCATTGATTTTCTAAATTTATTTTCCAAATCCTTTAAAATTTTTTCTGTGATCTTTATTATTTCCTACTTTAGGTTTGCTTTGTGTTTACCTTTCTCTTTTTTTATTTTCTTAAGGTGAAAGACTAAGTTACCAATTTGAAACATACATATATAGAGAAAATATTTATTTATTTACTTATTTATTTAAATACAGGTGTCACAGCTCTAAATTCCCTTCTCAGTACTCCTTTAGCTGCATCGCATAAGTATTGGTATTAGTAGCTTCATTTTCATTCATCTGAAAGTGCTTTCTAATTTTCCTTATGATTTTTGACCAATATTTTTTATATCTATCTATGTAGATAGATATAGATAGATATTGTAATCATTACTTTTTTCAATTTTACGTCTCTTAAAGAAGCTGAGAAAAGAATAGAAAGTAAACATATATTTGTAGAGTTTATTGTATCAACACTTTATTTACCAGTTCTGGTTTGCTTGATTTTTTAAAATGTGAATGAGTTCCCATCTGGTCTAATGTCCTTATTCTAATACATCATTTTTTCCCACCCACTTCCTTGTGCTATTACTCTTCATTATTACAGTTCTCTAACATATATTGTTTACTGTAATTATTGTTTAAATCAGTTGAAAGGAAAAATATAAAATGATACTGTCTTTTATAATTACCAATATAATTACCTTTACTAGGGCTTTTTTTTTTCTTTTGTGATGTTGATTTAAAGTGCTATCTGAGGCAAGGGTAAGTTAAAATGCCACAAAGCTCTCCTACCATGTTTCAGTCATCTTATTCTTGACTTGTTGTTTTCTTGGCTGCTATAAACTTTTGACTACTTTCCAGAGTTCTGCCAAACTTGACGTTGAGTCTTTGTCCATTTTTCTTACCTGTGGAGGAAGAGGCCGTTGGAGCTCCATTCTTTGCCATTTTCACTTAGTGACTGATCTTAAGCCCCACTGTGCCAGTGAGGATTCTGCCCTTTGTTGATGGATTTGTGTATGGCTTGGAAAATGCTTCACATTTCCCCTACATCTTACTCTGATTGTTCCTGAGTGGGTACAGGCTAGTTCATGCATACAGCCTCCTAACCCACAATTATGTGTGATCCTAGGAAGGCCCTTTGGGCTGTATCCCTCTCTCTTTTATACTTCCGACATTTCTGATTTCTCGTGTGTGTGTGTGTGTGTGTGTGTGTGTGTGTGTACAGCTATTCCTCTTGGCTATTCCCAGCAAGAACAAAGTTTCTGCATCATGAGGTGATGAGTAAATGCCGAGGGTGAAAACACAGCCCTAGACTGGGAGCTGTGATAAGATGGAGTCCTCATATCCTGGCTATACCTAACCAGTGTAAAGCCTCTGGTTTAGAGCTTCCATTATCTGCGGCTAGTAGGACTGGGAATAGGAGCAGTCTCTGGCGCACATGTCAGACTCTTTCTGCCTTACTAAGATTTTTTAAATTCTTTTGAATAAATGTTTTTCACTTGCTATATGCCCTTGGGACAATTTCTAAAGAATTTTAAGAGTTTTGACTTTATGTGTTTGTTTGTTTTGTTCCTTTCTAAATATATTTCTCTACTTAAGTGGTTGTTTTGCTGGTAAAGGGTTCACTGAGCTACTCATTCTGTCCAGAAAGGAGATCTGCCCCTCCTCCACGCCCACACACTATTTTTTTTTTTTTTTTTTTTTTGCGGTACGCGGGCCTCTCACCGCTGTGGCCTCTCCCGCCCCGGAGCACAGGCTCCGGACACGCAGGCTCAGTGGCCATGGCTCACGGGCCCAGCCGCTCCGCGGCATGTGGGATCTTCCGGGACCCGGGCACAAACCCGCGTCCCCCGCATCTGCAGGCAGACTCTCAACCACTGCGCCAGCAGGGAAGCCCGCCCACACACTTTTTAATGCCATGCTCCTCTTTCTTAATTCAGACTCAGCATAAGGATGAAAATTTTGAGGTAGAGGGAAGAAGGCTTAAGGAAATGTGTCTAAAAGACTGCCAAAGCAGCCTTGAGAAGTGATTTCTCAAGGTGATCTTGAGCTCTCCAGTAACCAATAATTACATTTCCCCACAGTGATCAAGCACTGGCTATTTAACTATATCTGTAGATACATATTTTGGTATGACTTACTATGTATTTACTTTAAAAAATAACTCAATTTCATTGTAGACATCCATTCATCCTCCACTCCTCATGAACTTTTTTATGAGGTAGAGCTCACCTGTGATAATAATGACACGCTTATTCAAGACCCTTGCACCAGGTGTCCTAGGCAATCCCCATGAGTCAAACACATTCTTTTATAAAACAACCTATGAGTCGGGAACTATTACTATTCACTCTTTACAGATACAAACCGAAAGCAAAAAAAAGTAAGTAACTTGTTTAAGGCCATGTAGATATCAAGGTCATCAAGATACCATGTGTTATCAATTTATCAAGATATCATAGTTATCAAGGAAGCCAGGGTTCAAATTAGGCAGCAGGATCCTAGTAACTAAACCGAGGCCTGACCAATCAGAACCTTCCTTTTCTTTAGAGTTTAGTGATAAGCTTATGTCCAAATTAAACCAATGCAATCAACAGATGTTTGGCTTTCAGAAAAAGAGATTCACTCATCCCATATGCACTTGAATCTCTGAGTATGTTAGAATTCTTCCTTCCATCTAGCTACTATGCGACTGAAGAGACTAAAGCTGCAGAAAGGAAGGCAGCCTAAAAGTTGGAACTTGATACTTATCATCATTTGAACCATGGATCCAGCTGTGCTTCAATTCATGAAAAACTGAACAATTCAGTTATATAAACCAATACATTTATGCCAGATTTTTCTGTTTTTTTGTGTGTGTGTTTTAACGGACGTGTCACCAGGGTCACAGATTCTGAAGTTCAATGAGATGCCTTTAAAAACAGAATTTTGGTGCCGTCACTGTCAGTAAAAACACAGTACTTTAAAAGTTGTATCTTGACAACACTGTCACTTCTAAGAAAAAAAAGGCTATGTGTGTGTGTGCGGTGTGTTTATACACAAATATACATTTAGTCATGTTTTTTATCGGTTTCCTGTCATTTTAGTAAGATAAAATGTACACATGTATGTATATGTGTGTGTGTCTGTTTATACACAAACATAGATTTTATTATGGTTCTTGTTTGTTTTCTGTCATACTGGTAAAAAAATAAAGTTCAGGTTCACAATATTGCTTGTGAACACCAAACACTCTTCCCACGCAACCAAGAAATACATCTTTTCTGAATGATTTACAAAATTAATGATGCCCGTTAATACGAGTCCAAAAGACATATTATCAGTTTTATTATGTACAAAAAAAGTATAACACAAGGCGTAGTTCATAAACATAATTTGTTTTCTTATTTATCTCACACTAGAAAAATAGGACTAGCAAAGTTGGAATATGCCCTGGAATTATTTGTTTGTCCTGTCATAGAACATTTAATTTAAAGGTCTGTATAACTCAGAGAGAGACTTCCATGTTTGCTCGATTTGACTTCTGATATGTCTCTCCTAATCTTGACAACAAGAACAAGATTATGGGCAGATCAATATAAAATGTATATAATTCATCATGCTACTTGTCAGGAACCACAGAAACAAAGAACAATCAACTATGGTCTTTGATTTCCCCATCTCAGCTACTTCTTTTCCTCTACACAGTCTAGTAGGGATACCAACATGTTTGCAACAATATGATGAACTCTCTAATAGAGAGTCAATTTAGGGACCAAGGTACTACTCATCTTTGCATACTCCACGTGCCTCTCTCAGGGCCTTTTACAAAGGAGGAACTTACTGAATGCTGCTTGAATTAATATTTGTAAAAGGCAGTGGGTTGCTTCACAACTCAGGTAATAATATATTATAATAATAGACCTGTTTCTATGTCTAAAGATTTCATATGGAGTAAAATGTATCTATCTATCAATCTATACAGTTATCTATGTATCTGCCTACCTACATACCCATCAATCCATTCATTTATCTATCCCTTAACTATATATATATAGCAACAGAAAAAAAACCCTGTTATATATATATATTTAAATATATATAAATATTTATATATATATTAACTTAGAAAGTTTTTTTTTTCTTTAACTTGGAAAAATCTCGACAAGCAAATGCCTTCTCTGCTTATCTTTGTATCGCAATCAAAATCTATCATGGAATCATCACAGCAACTGCCCACAATTTACTTTTCCTCTAACAGTTAAACAATCTATTTATCTATCATCTATCTATCTATCTATCGAGAGAGGTGATCCAATTATTCTATTACATTTACATTTCTATATTTTATCCCCTAATCACTAGAAAATTCTACCTAAGTTTTATATTTCTTCTGCTTTGTCAAGGGCAGTCTTAAAATTTAACAGACATTACATGCAATCCAAATGCTTCTTATTATGATTCAGGTTGTTGCCCTGTTGGTTTCCCCAGGGATATCACAGAGCTTCAGATACAAACACCTTCATGTTTACCACTCTAGTAATTCGAAGGGGTATTAATAATATACTGAGGCATAGCATAGGAGACCTCTGGATCCAAAGTTCAGAGTTAATTAGATTTCTATACTTGGAATCAAGAAGAAAGAACATAATATCAGCTTCACACAAAAAGGATCATAAACTATTGGAAACATACTTGACTGGATGTCAGCTGATATAGGTTTTAGTATTAATTCTAGCACTGATTCACTAGTGACCATGCACAAGTCCCTATGTCTCCTAAGCAAAGGGCGTTGGGTCAGTGGCCAGAGAATCCACTGTTTGAATCCTGAATTCATTCACAGGAGGGTACAAATGACCTTGAAGATCCTCTCCCCATATTTCAATATTCAAATCCCTAATATCTTCAGCTGTAAAATACTGATATTTTCTGTCACACTGGTTGAGCACAGATTTGTTTCAAGATTCAAATAAGATGATGAATATGAAATTACTCTAAGAATCATAAAATACAGGCTTTATTTTTCTGATTATATATTGACGACAAAAATAATTGTTAAAAGAATGAATAAAGGTATTATAATTCTTTGTGTCTCTGAATTGCGTGACAGGCAAAGAAAGATTTCAAAGATAATACAATGAAGTGTTAACTGCACAACACTTACTGCATTATGCCAAGTCACTGAGGCAAGTGGAGCCATGCCTGACTTTGCTTGGGCTGATGTCTGTTGTAATTTCCATCCATGTGTTCGGCAATGGCCTGGAGTAAAACATGCTCAGGATCAGGGTTCTTAAACAGGTTAGGTTGCCGTAATGCTTTCTAGAACAGCTGGACTATGTTTTCCAAGAGTAAACAATAGCACCTAAATAGCTGTCTTGCCATGATTTAGAGATTTTAAATTTGTTCTCATGTTTAATTCATCACACAACACTCTTCTGACATTTTAATATTCAGATTTCTTTCCTTTTTTTTAAATGATGCCTATTAATTAAAAGTTGCCTTTTCCATTTTGGCATATCTTTTGATGGATCTCAATAACAGAACCAATGTTTGGAATTCTTTTCAGAGGAGGAAAAAGCAACAAGGTGAGTAAAGTGCATAGCAGGACTGGATGACCCAATGGTAGTACAACAAAAACCATGAGGGAAGGGAAAATATGAGTATATTAGAATGCCAAATTTAAACAAAAATTGTCTAAACCAAATTTGAAATCTCAGGTCCCTTAAACTACTGGGTGTCTGTATAAGCTGAGATAGAAAGCAATTCAGGGAATTTCCTGGTGGCGCAGTGGATAAGACTCCGTGCTCCCAATGTAGGGGGCCTGCGTTCAATCCCTGGTCAGGGAACTAGATCCCACATGCATGCCTCAACTAAGAGTTCACATGCTGCAACTAAGGAGCCTGCCTGGCACAACTAAGATCGGGTGCAATCAAATAAATAAATATTAAAAAAAAAAAAAGAAATTCCTAACTAGCTTCAGTTTAAATTAATTGGGGATTATTTGTCTTAATAAAACTAGAAATTCCAAGGAGGCTACTTAGAGCTGTGTCAGGACTTGAAAGGTGTCATCCAGGACCCAATTCTTCTAAACTTTCTGTTGCATCATACTAGAAGTAATGGCTTTACATCTTTATGATTCTCACCTCACAATTCCGTGAAATTGCTAAAGATGATTGCCGTGCCTCTGAATAAATTTGTTTTCTATATCAGAAGAGAAGTCCTCCCTAGCAAACTTATTTGTATTTCTTGTTAACAAGACCTGGGTAAGATACATATCCTTAGGCCAAACTGATCAAAAGAATGCATTTTCTAGAAACAGTACAGATTAATGAGTCTTTGGATGTGTGGACCAGAAATCTGTGTTTTAACCAGTTCTCCAAGTGATTTTGATGCCCACTAAAGTTGGAGAACCACTAATATGTGATTGCAGGTTGGTTATGGTCTATCATTCCTAGGCCAAAAACACTTTACTTATGACCTAAATATACTAGGAGTATGACAACAAGTAAGAAGTGGGGATGGAGCAGTGATGGGTATTGAGAACTCAAATTCAAAGGTCTTAGAAATGCATCTAAGTTCTTTAGATTTCAGCGTTCTTTTTCCTATTTTATATGGGATTAATTTCACCTATATAACATTATAAGAGCAAGGATAAATAATACATTGGTACTATATTCAATATTAACATTGAATGATGACACAAGAGACAACAAACAAATAAGCGTGATTTGCTAAACAGTGGAGTTGTAAACTGAGTGTGGGGTCACGGTGAAAAAATAAGAGAGAGATAGATATCAAAAGACTGTTTACAGGAAGGATTATGGAATCCAAGATTTGCTCTTATTGTTGTTGAATAAAGAATTCATCCGTCAGCTTGGACAACATTCAGAGTATCACTCTGCTCTGCTATAGCACAACACATACAGGCACACCTTGGAGGTATTGTGGTTTCAGCTCCAGACCATAGCAATAAAGCAAATATCACAAAAAAGCTAGTCACCCAAATTTTTCCCAGTGCATATAAAAGCTATGTTTATATTATACTGTAGTCTACTGTAGTTTACACTATACAATAGCACTATGTCTAAAAAAAATGTACGGACATTAATTAAAAATACTGTATTGCTCAAAAAAATGCTGACCATCATTTGAGCCTTCTGTGGGTCATGCTATTTTTGCAATTGCAAATTCAAAGATCACTGATCACAGATCACCATAACAGATATAATAATAAAGTTGGAGATATTGAGAAAATTACCAAAATGTGACGCAGAGACACGAAGTGAGCAAATGCTGTTGGAAAAATGGTGCTGGTAGACTTGCGTGGGGCAGCGTTGCCACAAACCTTCAAGTTGTAAAAATGCACTGACTGAGAATCATAATACTAAAGTGAAGCACAATAAAATGAGGCATGCCTGTACTGTGAATCGACCCAGAATCAAGAGAAAGCAATTAAATTATGGAGACAAGCCTTTTCCTGAATGAAAAGCAAGAACAAAGCATTTTGCTAAATTAACTGAAGAAGCAAACATCCACAGAAATTAGTTGATTAAATACTGCATTGAAGGGGGACATTTATAAATGGCAGTAGAGGTTGAGAATAAATTTCTAATAGTAATGAAGGCTTTTTAAAATGACCAATAAAAAACACAGGTGGTATGGGAAAAGAAAGTCATGGGGCACATAAAGATGACAGAAGCATATGGACAAAGGCATTGAGACCACACTGTACCTTTTTTGCCATATTGTTCAAAAAGCCCTTAAGTAGAGAGGAATTAACCTTAATATCAGAGTAAACTGGATAATATTAAAATTTTTAATTTTATAACTTCAACACTAAGGGCGTAGTAAACTCTGTCTCAGTCTCATACTGAAGTGTAAGTTAAGCCATTCTCAATTTAAAATTTTGTTATCTTTATAATGCCATGAACTAGAGAATCCCTCCAGACAGCACAGGTACTAATAGAGAGAGAGAAGCCTATGTGAATACTAAGTCAAAATCCAGGTGCCCAGAGGGGGTAAACAAAGGGGAACACAGCCCCTTCCCCCGCAACACAATGTTGTTTCAACAAGGGTTACTTCTGACTGGATCTGCCGTATGTACAGAAGCACTTAATGAATTTTAAAACAGTACATAAGAAATAAATGATTAATATTATTTTAAAACACCATGAAATACAAGCATAGAGAACTAAGGGAATGTATTTGTGGTCCTTCATGACTTAGTACAAAAAAGATCCCCATGGATAAGTGTCATTCTAATTATTTTAGTGAAAAGTTGGATTACGCCTGATCAGTTTGGTAACTAGCAGGAAAAAAATCCTTAGACACCGTGATACTGGTTCTATTTTGTGCCTGACCAGGCTAATTTGTCAAGGACAATCAATTTGGTTACTGAAGAGAAACAGGGCATGTCTAAGAACGACCTGAAATATATTGGTACTTCAGAGCTTATACCTGTCAAATGGGATATTCTTTATAGTCAATTCATTGTTACTCTGACTTAAATTCTTTTCACAGTGGAATAAAAGCACAATAATTTTGAAAATGGCATTTTAAGTGAAGTTATTTATTTATACTTTACACTATATTATTTATTGTGTTGGAAACCAAAAAGAATCACATGATTTAAAAAAAGAATGCAACATATTTTCTGTGAAAAAAATGCATTGAATACAACAATACAACTTCATGGATAGAAGGATGGAATTCTGAATTGTACAAACATGTGCAATGCACAGGAGCAAGTTACAATGGAAAAAGCATCAACCTCCACAGAACTCCTAAGGTCACAATCATGGTCCTATCTAGGCACTGCCATACACTATGACCTAGGAGAGGCTTCTCCATTGTTCAGTTAAAGGACTGTACCCACATAACCTCTCTCTCAATTCCTCCAGATTTGAGTTTAATAATTGTAGTTTTTAAAACCTATGTGGATGGGTGTTTTAAAATATGCTTACTTTATTATAAGATTTTCTATAAGGAGTGAAACAAGAGGTTCTTTAAATATATATATATATAATATTAGCATACTAGAAAGAAGCAGATGGAACAAAGAAATTATAGGATTTTGAGAATGTCTTAATAAAGACACTATTTAAACATATGTAGAAAGGTTTAAGTTATACTACCAAGAATAGTGCATCATCCCAAGGTTTTAACCACCCTTAGGTACAAAGAGATAACTGAATACATGGGGTTAAGGTAATTTTAAAGAAGAATATCCTATATTAAGGGCAAACTTGAGAGAAGCTTTCATTTAATTCAGAAACAACAAGTCAGAGATGATTCTTGAGAAAGGGAATGAATACTCTGATCTCACTTTCTTCTTCTCTCCCTTAATCTTCTGCCATGGCTCCCAATTGACCAAAGTCAATGGGAAGACAGAGTGCAAAGAAGGCCCACTGGTAAACTAGATACTTATTAGTGGGGGTGAAGTGAGTGGGGGGAATGCACAGAGCAGATTGGAGAAGGGTGGGCAGGGGATCTGGAGTGACAAAAGGAAGATACCTTGCTCCACTGGCTTTGTTTGCATTTAAATGAAATTACTGGACTATATCCTAACAGATGACTGATATACTACTAAATTACTGTCTTCTCCTCTACAGATCATCTTTGTGTGTAGATTAAGCTGTTAGATATTGGTTTATCTTGATGAAGAAAGAGGTATATTCGTATTTTCCAAATCCCATGTGTTTTGAAAAATTAATGAGTACTGTGAATGCACACGTATGAACTTCCTGGGGCCTTCCTTAGACCTAATACCTACATCTTGCTTGAACACACACACACACACACATACAAACACACATACATCACATATACAGATCACATACATACCAATACACTTGAAACAATCACTTCAAATTCTGTGACTGTAATAATAATGGGTACTGATTACTGCACTTCACTGTATGGAAATCTACATACCAAACTGCCTAAGAGCATAAGTTCTGCCTTTAGATTGCCTGAATCTAATTCTACTTTTGCCAGCTAGAGTTATCTGTATGTTCTTGGCCAAGTTACTAAACTTCTCCAAGCCTCAGTTGCCTTATGTATAAATTAGGTATTTTGATAACCCTAATTGATTTGGGGATGAGGGGTGGGAAGGGATGACATGAAAAAAGTAGGTAAAGGGCCTAGCATGACTCAGTTTAAACGTGCTTGAGTAGTTAGTAGTAATACTACGTTCTGCTCACTCTACTCCTCTAACTTGCACTACTAACATTGCTACTACTTTGTGTAAGGAAAGTTGCTTAAGTTTTAGACATGTGTGTTGACTCTACCTCTATCATTATAAACACTTACTTAAAAGTCAGGTAAGAAAATAAATGACATTCTCTCTTCCTATTTGATTTTATAGAAATCTGGCACACAGTTGAAAAGGAATAATATGGGAATTCTACCTGTTGGTCTCCAACTGGATAATGTAGCTTCTTAGAATACATTACACCAACTCAAACAATTTCCTTTATATGTTGCATGCTTTAAAAGCTGAAGAAAAAAACATCTTTATGGATCACACTCTACCTTTGTCTGCTTACTTGAAACTTCCAAGGTGATCTACACAGGAGTATTGAGTAAAGCTGAGATCAACACCGCTTTCACCAGGGAACATTTTCTCTGTTTGTTTTGTTTTTATCTTAGAATGATGAAGAAGACCAGGAATATTTGTGAAGTACCAGAGTTGAGGTTCCCCATTTAAAAATGAAGCCAAATAAAATGCCAGTGACATATTCTATATAATCCAATGTAATGGGGGACATTGACTATTTACTTAGAGAGCAGAGACATTTGAGGCCTGAAATTCTCTTCCAGCTTGTTAAACTGGCAGGTAATGTTTAAATGAGGTTACATAGATTTATGTATATATTTAAAATATGGAGACATCCCAGTGCAACAGACCTTGACATGATACACCTAAGTCAACTAAGGAAAGAACTGTTTTTCCTCTCTCTACTTTCTCTGCAAGATCTATTTATGAAGAAAAGGAACTAACAATTGAGTGCCATGTGTATATGTGTGTGTGTGTGTGTGTGTGTGTGTGTGTATATGTATGTATGTATATATCAAGCACTATAACAACTTCATATATAAAATTTTGCTTTAGGATTTAAGTGAATAGGCAGGTTAGGGAGGTACCACTAAAGATGGTGTCCTTAATGTGTGTCTCAGTGTATATTATGAACAGTCATACGAACAGTCATCACTGTTCGTATTGATGACTGTTCATATTATGAACATTTATGAATGGTCATCACTTTCTGGAATCTAATAGCTTTACTAACTAAATATTGTGAACAAAGCAATAATTATTAATTTTTTTAGGAGACAGTGTGGAAACTTAACTAAATACCATAGGTAGGTCTCATTAGGCCTGTAGTTGAGACAAAAATAGGGAACACTGGACACTCACCTCTTCAATCCTTTCTTCCCTCCCTAAAAGGAGGCTTCTTCAAAGAATACTTAAATAACCCACACTTTCCACTACAACTTAACACCACTGCTTTCATTTGAAGGTCATAGGATCTGTGTCAGACACACGTAGGTTCAAATCCAAATTCTACTACTTAGTAGTTGTATGAACAAAGTGGACTAAATTAAACTCTCTGTGTCTATTTTGTAATCTATGAGCATGGATAAAACTACCTCAGAGGATACTTGAGATATTCAGCAAGTAACAAGAAAAACTACAACCATATCTAGCATTATACATTTCAGAACTATTTCCAAACAAAATTATCACAAAAGGTAAGGTCAACCTCTGAATTCACCAGGATGGAGTAGTCACATTCCTCCTAGGTCTTCTCCTTTACAACTAAAGTACCTTGGGAATAACATAAAAACCACTACTAGACAAACTCTGAAAGGTGGAAAGAAGGTTTGCTGCTAAGGAGCTTGAGACTTGAACTACACTGCAGTGAACCCCCTGGGTTTACTATTGCTCTTATATAGCCCACAGACGGAGTTGCAGAAGACTCCATCCCTGAACCACTAATAGGCACTGACCAAAAAAAAACTCCAAATAAAATACTTTTTTCCCCTAGCCATAGGATGGGGAAAAGGGAGGGCTAACAAAAGAACACCTTTTTTTCTTTTTTTGGCAATACATGCTCAACTACAGCCAAATACCGGTGGAAAACCTGCACTTGGACAAAGTGGAGAGTTGATTTTTCACCCTATCCCACTTCCACCTGCAGAAAACAACAGCAGTGCTACTATTCCCCAACCAAGTGATGTCAGCAGGACCAAGCACAGATATGATCTTCTATTCCTTGCCCACCAAGAGCAGGTGGTGGCATTCCAATCCTTCCATTTAGATAGTGACAGTGAGACTGAGCAGAGAGCTGATCTTCCATCCTCACATGGTGGAAGCAGACGGTGTTCTATTTTCATTGCCAGGATAGTTGACAGTGCAGTAGAGTGGAGAGCTGACCCACGTAAGCATTGACAAGTTTGAAGGAAATGGTATGAGTGAGGGATAGGAAGCATACTGCTTCCCTCCATCCTTAGCGTCAACAGGCCCATTGGGGAGCTGGGTGTCCACCCCCATCCAACATCAGCAAGAGAGAATAAAGTGATAGTAGGTGCAGCTATTTGTCACTCCTCTTCTACCCTCCCCCTTCTGAAGTCTGTGGATCCCAGCAGGGAGCTGAGCTTCTATCATCACTCTGCAGTAGAAGTGGTATGAGTCACCAGCCTTCCATGTCTACCTTGGCTAATGACAGGGGTCCTAGTAGTGATCTGAGCTTATATCTCCACTCAGAGGAAATGAGGTGGTATGTGTCAGTGTTCCATATCGCTAGGGAGGTGTAAGAGGGACTGAGGGGTAGCTGAAATTCCACAGCACACATCTGCAATGAGGCACTTTGAGTCAGTGCCCACTTTTGTTGAGATGAAGTTGGAGGAGTCCAATGGGAAGCTGAACATAAATACATACTGATCGTTCCCATTACACCTCAAAAGGGAGACTGTTTAAAAAGAACATTATATAGAATCCAGAGCCTCATAATATGAAATATGAAATAAAAAATGTCCAATCAAGATACAATAAAAAATCACTCAGCATCAATAACCAGGATAATCACAACATGTACAAGAAAATATAACCAATCGATACCAACGCTGAGATGAATCAGATGCTGGAATTTTCTGACAGATTTTGTTGGTTTGCTTATTTTTCCAGCCTTGAGATGTAATTCCCAGAAGCACTGTTTCTGGGAAGTGATAAATGCTATGGGTAGAAGTAGTGGTGGAGATGGAGTATGTGAGTAAGAATTATATTAACCAACTTTCACCTTTACTTCCCTTATTTGCTTTCATTCATTCATTCGTTCATTCATCGTTTTCTTCTTTAGAACTATCCTCTCCAACATGATTCACACAAATTTTAAAGGTAAAAAGAGAAAAAAAAGCAAGAAAAATCTAGCATTTTTATAATTGTTACATTTTTCTTTCCTGCTTTTCTTTCTTCTTCCTGCCTTTCTTTCTTTAGTTCCTTCATTTTTTTCCTTCTATCCATCCAAACATGATCCCACAATTTTTCTAAAATCTAAGATGTTCTAAGCTCTGTGTTAGGTGCTGTCAATATAAAGATTTGATGTGGTCCCTGAGCTCAAAATGTGTAGTCTCTAGTGGGTTTTCAGAAGTATAAAATGGTATGCACTGTGACAAATTTATATGAAAGGTTTGGGAATCCAACAGTATTGAGAAGAGCATGTAGGGTCACACAGACCCAGGTTCATAGCATGTCTTCATAACTGGGGCAGGTTACTTCCCCTTTCAGCCTCCGCATGTCATGGGAATTTTATAAAAAATCATTGATACACACGCCGAGCTTAGAGTGATTAGTTCCTCCTCCTTCATGCAAGGAAGATACAGTGATCACAAAGACTTCACATAGCCTTCTGATCTTCACCTCAATTATTACTGTCTTGCTTGGACCTGGAAATGCTGCTATTTGATGTGCTGGGAATAGTTTATATTTGAATCTGGGTGGTGGTTACATATGTTTGCTTCTGTAGAAGTGGTATTTAATTACAATATTACAATTACAAATATTTTATTAGTTAAAATAGTCTTAGATATATGTATTAATTCAGTAAATATTTATTAAATTCACACTTCGAAGTAAGCCCTGTTTTTCTATACTGAAATAAACATATTCTCATCAATGCACCATAAGATATTCACCATTCTAATTGTCTTGGAAGATGAATCTTTTTAAAAAAGAGGCTTTCAAAGGCTTTGTACTCTTCTATCAAATGTATCTGTCATTAATTTGCATTACATATAATGGTACAGACATATACAGATTTTCTCTTCTTTGCTACTTTTGGAATGGTGAGGAACTGCCAACATTCAGCCAATGGCCCCTTGATCCTCTTTATACCATGCTCACAGTGCTGGGGAAGAAGAGTCTGGACTTCTTTCTGGGTTCCCAGGGAATCTTTTGAGGCTACTTTGCCCTGAGCAGTCTTACCCAAGCATGACATGCATCTTATTTCCTAAAAGGATGTTACACACAGAGAATACATAACTCTTAATAAAGTAGTAGAAATTAATTTTAGCATCTTTTTATGAGTGATAGCTCTCTTCTATCAATTAATATAAATCTGTATAAGCAAGTTACATCTAGCAGTCATTCATCGGGAATATTAATAAGTTCTTAATAGAAAAATAATAAAAGCTTTCTTAATAACAGAGCAGCATTATTCATGACCCTTTAAAAATAAGCCTATGGAGGAGAATATTAAAAGATCATTTATATTTTGTAAATAATAGGCATCTTCTTGGCCAGTTAAAGATACTCCGAATAATGCACAGAATATAGTTGATTAGAAGTTGGATCCTCAATTTCACACCTCTGTCACTGTAATGACATATGTATGTCCTGAGCTGGATTCACATCAGCCCTCAGGCATCTTTATAATGGTGTGGTTGCTGAGTATGTATGACAATGATTCATTTGTTCTTTTACTCTTTAAATCAGGCAATGTTTAGTAATGGCTAACAAGTACTGAGCACTATCTTAGATGATTTATATATAGTAATTAGTAAAACAAAGATCACCCCTGACGTCATAGAACATAATGTTTCCTGAAGAAAGAATGTTGATGCATAAGTCAACCAATAATAATAGAAAGTGAGAAATGAATGCTATGATGTTAGTAAACAAAATACACCCGATGGAGATTAATTAGAAGAGAAGGCTATTGGGATAGGTTTAGTTTGGAAGACCTGGTAAGAGAGTAATTTAAAAAAAAAATCAATGGAAGTCTAGAGGATAAGAGGGACATGAAATTCTAAGATGAATACAGAGTATGTACAAAGTATTTGACACCAAAATATTGTAGTTAATTTGAAAACTAAAAGGAATATTGGGAAACTAGAATAAAGTGAAGGAAGGAGAGAAAGGCTGAAATTTGAGTTACAGGGTTTCAAGATTATAGAAAAACTTATTGGCCTGATAAGGAGTTTGAATATTAGTTTATATTCAATATATACTAAGAGTCTTATTATTTAAAGCCAAGTAATGTTATTATTAACATTGAATACAAATATGTTACTAAATAGCTATGTCTTCTTGAGTAAAATAATTAAAACTGGTTCTCCTTTAGTTTCTTCTTCTGCCCAAAGAATGGTTGATGTTAACAGTATCTAAAATTTCATTACATTTTAATTTTCTATGGAAAACATTTGAAAATAGCAAAAGGCTGGTTATTCTTTTGCTTTTCAACTTGTAAATATTTCTGTATGTAAGTTTCCTCATCTGAAAAATCTTGATCCATAGGATAAGGGAGAAAAAAAATCAAATGTGTGGAATGAGAAACATGTTCTATATTTTTCAATGCTCTAGAGAGTTTTCAGATTCCTTATTCAATTTAACAAACACTCATTACTCCCTACTGCATGCCAGATATTGAATGTGTGGAGATCCAAAATATAGCATCTGTTCCCAAGGTGTTCATGGTTGAATAACTGATGAGTAGATGACAATGACAATCCAAGGAAGTATCAGAAATGATTGAGCTATTAATAACATCACGATTCTATGAGATTGTGAACATCTATGAGATGTTTATTTTCTTTGAGTTTAAAAATAAATATGACTCTTCTGGAGTCTATCCTACACTAATTGCTTCCTTAGCAATTTCCCAACATCTCTAATGACAGCTCCTATATAATTGGACAAAATACTTCTGCAAGAACTATCTCTAGCCACATAAAATTTAAAGTAATTTCGAGGTCATTTTCTGCAAGCTGATCAATACGGATTGCACACCACATGTCCACCCTGAATTTATTCCTGTAATTTATCTTAGCTTTGAGTGTAGCCATGGTTAATTGCTAATCCATATTCATTGAATATCACAAATGAGGGCATAGTCAGGAGATACTTCATGTACCATCTCATCTACTGTGGAAAGAAGTTATGGGCTCAAATTTTCACCTTCTTTTATGGTTGCTTGGCCTCTCTAAACTTCTTAAAAAAAAAAAAAGAGTTACTCTTGGAAAATATTGAAGAATTTGCATGGCAATGCTTAGCAGGTAATTACTTCATTAAAAGTAAGAACATAATTTAAATTGCCACCATATAGCAATTGAATTGGTTTAATCGGACTATTTAAGTTAAAGATAACTTTTTAGTTGTGAAATTATTTGTATTTCCAAAGGCATCAACTCCAGCATTGAAAATGTAATTATTTGGAATTTTGCATGAATTCTACTTGAAATAATCTATAAATTAATGTGAGGCATGGAATTATAAACTAACACTGTCTGTTTAAACTCCGAGATATTTCCAAATCACCTTTGTTCGTTCACTCTGAGAACAAAATTTGTTGAAAACTGTATGGTAGAAGGACCACTAAAATTATATGGATAGATGAAGTAAGAAATTCACTTCTGATTTATACAAGGCTAGTTTTGTAGAGTTTTCCCACCCTGAAAAATTTGGAGCACCATTTTTTGATGGTTTTGATTGTCCTACATTACATGTGAGCCATAATTAAACTACATAACCAACATTCTGACTTTTATAATTACTCATATATATGTATGAAATAACATTTGGGAAGTAGCAAATTTTTAACTTAAAAATGTTCAAAAGAAGTTACATAATGATATTAATTATATTATAAAAGAAAAGTCTCCCCTAAATCCCTAATCCTTACCTTAAGATATTTAGTTGGATATTGGAAAGCTATACAAAGGGAGAGAAGAGAGAAGAGAGTGATAACTAACGCTACATTATTTAGCCTTTTGCTTAACATTTATTATTTTTATGTATTGACATGCTTTTAATAATCATCATTTAACTTATATTTACCTACGACTTACTCTCTTGGACTTTATGAACGCTTCATTTTTAACAATAATAATGATAGCAACTGCATTTGAGAGTCTGGGTCTGTACAAAATATCTATATTAATAAACTTATTCAATCCTCAGGATATGAGGCCGAGGTCCTATTTCAGCTATTGAGGAAACCTGAGATCAGAAAGATTAATTTGTTCATGGTCATACAGGAAGTAACTGTCAAGGTCCAGATTTAAATTCAGTTTTGTCTAAATATTTTTACAGATCATACTCTTAACCACTTTAATAAATTATTTCAGCTCCTTGGTAGATAACACTAAGGTAGCATTTCCTTGTTTCTTTTAAACTAATTTACATTCATCATGTCCCCACAGTATGTTTGTTATTATATACTAAAAGAATTATAGTCTCAATCTTAATTTATATACTGCTTTCCACAAAATTTCAAAGTATTTAGCAAGTCCCTACAAGTATACACATTTTATAGTCTCTCTACAATTTCAAATGAAGCTTCACTAGATAGCCTTATTTGTATTTAATTTAGTTATCCTCTTACTTAATACATTTATTATTTTAATTTCAACCATTAGGATAATAAGCTGTCCCTTCAGTTCCACTGGATTTGTTGTAGATTGCTGCTTCTTGTCCTATGACACGTAATCTCTACCAAGTCTTTACAATTTTCTCTCATGTTACTAACTGGCCCACAATTCTCAGGATTTCTCAATCTAGGCTTCCCAAGTCCTTGATTAATATATAAACGACACCCATCTCTGTTTTTAATCATGTTTACATTTTCCTGATAGATTGACTCACCAGTGTAGTGAAAAAAAAATGAAAACAAGAGTTGGAATTCAGATGAAAGCCATTCTCCTGACCTGTATAAGCAACATCAACTCCTGGATCCTTTCTTTTTGCCCTTATAAAATCACACTGGCTAAAACTGAAGAACAAAAACATAAAAATCTCAGTCTTTTGGCTTTCAATGTTATATCCATTATTCTCTTCCTACTGTAAATTCTAGCACAATCTTTTTAAAGTCACATGGTAGATAAGACCTTTGCTTATCAAAATACCTTCTCATTGCATCCTGGACAAAGTCTAAACTTTTTTTCCATGACTTTTCAGATGTTATGGCTTTATAGATGAGAAGACTGAGCTTTAGAGAGACCAATATAAACAGCTTACAGTGTAAACTGTAGGTGGAGCATCTAAACTTGAGTTTATCTAACTATAAACGTTCTTCATTGTTGTAATCTACAGACTATACAGGGTTTATGTTTTTTTAAAAAAATATTTATTTATTTATTTTGCTGTACCGGGTCTTAGTTGTGGCACATGGGATCTTTTAGTTGCGGCATGTGAACTCTTAGTTGCGGAATGTGGGATCTAGTTCCCTGACAAGGGATGGAACCTGGGCCCCCTGCATTGGGAGCATGGAGTCTTACACTGGACAACCAGGGAAGTCCCCAGGGTTTATCTTTGTATGAAACTCTCTCAGTCTGGGTCCTAGCAGGAAATTATGGCACACACAGAATGACTTAACTAGAGAGAATGTAATTTAGGAATTATTTATAGAGCTGTAGTCAGGGTTATAAGAACCAGCAAGTGATGATGAGTCACACAAAGACTAATGATATCTGGAAGCTGCTACTATTCCTAGATTGGGTAAGGGAAATGACTGAGTTACCTAGAACCTGGTGTGAAATGGGGTTTGGAGATAACTCATTTAACTGTACCCATAGGGGAATTAATCCATTTCCAGAGACAGAGCAAAGCAGGAAAGGAAGCTGAAGCATAATCCCTGAACTCTCCTTTTGCTTTTTTATCTTCTGCTGGTGCCTCCTATTGGTCAACCCAACAGAAGTTAGAGAGTATGGGAGCTCAGGAGATACCATCCTTGGAGATCGTAGAGCAAGACAGAGCAGAGAAGGGCACAGAATGTATTTGGGAGGCAAATAAAGGATAACTAGCTCAGAAGCCTTTATTACACCCCGTCAGTGTTAGGTGTTCCCTCCTAGGAGCTTTCTTTGCACCCTGTCCTTTCTTCTTATTAATTCTTATCACGTTGCATAAAAGTATACTTTTTAATTGTTCTAACTCTCCCCCTACCCCCATATGTGAGGTCTCTAAGAAGATAGGTGGATCATGTCTTTTTTTTTTCACAATTATATCCCTGGTGACTAAAACAATGTTTTGTGCTCAAGCAGTGTTCAATGAACAAATGATGAGAATGAATACATGTAAATAACAAGGAACATTTTCAAACTTCCAAACTTCCAAACTTAAGCAAATGAACCAAATTATTTATTCTCATGTGGCAAAAATCTGTTGCTTCTGATGTTATCTTAGTTGTTATTGTGAAAGCATGTGTGTGTGTGTGTGTGTATGTTTAGGCGTACAGCTTACATAATAAGGTGCACAAATGCTAAAGTTTCTAAATGTTTATATATGTATATATTTTGTTTGATAAGTGGATTGATTTCCAATGATATTATTTTAAACAAATCAAATCAAATCAGTTTATCTTGCCTTGATCAGCTTTATTAGCTCATTAAAATGGAAGAATCTAAAATTTCTATATAGGAGGGCCTTGGAGTTGTCAATATGTGTATTAGAGATGTTTCTTGGAGGCACATTTGCATAGTAAACTCTGTGTTTTCATTTGGATTATTTGTTCATCTTGCATGGATTGGGAGATCAGCACTGACAAAATTACAAGAGTTTCTATATTACACTGCACACCTCCAGGAAGGACCATTCATATTATAATTCACCCTAGTGGTACCCCTTGACAGTAGGCTGGAGTCCTAATGAGTAGCTAAAGCTCCCCCAAAATACCCCTTGGCCACTATCCCTAGTGCCATTGTTTTCAGTATATTCAAGCAACTGCTGACAATGGTTCTCTGTTTTGTTAAATAAATAAATGAGCTGATAGTTTGGTAGTTTGGCACTGTTAAACCCATACATTTAAATAACTTTAGTGGGTGTTCTACTGTATCCTTGGTACCCAGTCCACTGCAAGTGAACTGTTACTTATATTTCATCTTGGAACCTACTCAATAGTTACACCTATATCATAATGTTGATACTTGGCCTGATCCCAGTTTTTTTCATGTTGAAAACAGAAAAAAAATTAAGCCAATCACAATCGGTTTGGTGATAATCAATTAGATAATACTTATAAAGGAAATAGTCCAATGCCTACATGACCTAATATAAGCACAATTAATGTCATTATTCTCTTCCAGATTATTTTTAAATTCTGGAAAAAGGATAAAATTAAAGGCAGGTTTTTTTCATGATACAGTGGAATACCTCTTTAACACCATCATCTCCATTTTTTTCCTGTTTTAAGACAGCCTAATAAAAACACCATACCAAATCCCAGTCATTTTCTCTACCCAGGTCATTTGTTTACCTGTATTATTTTTCTAATGATTTTGACATGGAACACTGTCAAAAGCATTTACAGTCAGATAAGTAATATTTGTTCCAAAATATCCCTGCATCCCCAGTTCTGTAATTGAACTATGAAATCTACAATACATTTATATACACACACACACACACACACACACACACACACACACACACACACATACACACACATGCGCCACCAGGGAAGCCCCTGAGTTGACTTCTTTGAAAAAGTAAGGAAGCAGGCAGATTTGGGAGAAGTCCACTTTATGACTTCAGTGAACTGGTTGTGTTCTGATTAAAGAAAAGTGCTTAGAACTTCATATTGTTAACGCAAGGGAAATTAGCATGTCCATATTTGAATTTAGTGCATCATTTGGCATGCAGTATAATACCATAAATATGCTAGTACATGCCTACATAACAATTTGTGGTATGAATCACATGTAATATTTTCTCTGAGTTGGTTATAAAGGACATTTGGAAACCAGAATTAACCAGATGACATTTTATTATGCAGTTGGACTGATGTAATGTAAAATTTAATTACATAATATTTCACACACAGCTGCGACAAAACACATATGAGCTTCCAAGATTCACCAGCTAAGCTGAAATGGAGCTCTATTGGGGAGGTGATCAAAGTGGGTTGTAAGTAGGAACATCTTCCAAAGCTGACTCTTCTCTAGATAAATGAGTCTATTTATATGTCCTGAGGCTCTTTCTTAAATACTCAAATGCTACTTTCACCTAGTTCCTCTGAGAGAACAGATATACTCCAGAGAATCTTTTACAACAAAGCAAAGCAAACAATACAAAACAAAATAGATCATCCGAATCTCCTTGAAAAGCATGACAAGTAGTTGGTGAGCTTGCTGTACTTTAATCCCCCTTGTGTTTACAAAAGCTTCAGATTTTTGTTATCTACTTGCTAGCAAATGACAGATAATAAAATGCACTCATCAAACCAAACAGGATTTGAGTTCATTTTGTGGCTGCATTGTCTGTGTCTAAAAACTTCTATCTGAAGTGTGCTCAATGAAAAGTCATTTTACACCTAGAGAGATAAATTTAATTAGAATAAAGTGAGTGAGATGCCAATACTATCAACTCAACAAGCATTTATTGAGTCTTACTATTTACCCAGGGCTGTGCAAGAAGATGTAGAGAAATGGGGAAAAGATTTTTTTTACAGCTTATATTTTCAGTACCTCTTTTTTGAGCTTTTGTGATACTGTGGGAAACACTCTCATGGGCTACACAAGAAGCCATTTGATGCTTCCTTCCCATATTTCTGTTCTGAGCATCTGACCTCCAGTCCAGTCTAAACCACTATCGACAAAAATAGTCAGTAAACAATCTACAATAGGAATAAAAAAGAGTTTTATTTTAGCGAAACTAAGGACTATAGCCTGGGAGACAGCCTCTCAGATAACTTTGAGGAACTGCTCTGGAGAAGCATGGTTTTCAGAAGTTTTATATCTTGTCAGAACAAAGCACATCAAACAAGTCAGGGATACGTTCCTTCAAGGTTTAAAAACAAACAAACAAAACAAAACAAAAAACAGATCAACATGTACACAACTGGCCTTGGCACCTGGGAAGGGAGTCTTATCATCAAAAGAGTACCAGCATTGACATCCCAAGAGGGGACGCATTTAATCTTTGTTTTGAACATGGACATTCTTTACTTCTGGTCACACACCCTTTTCTTTAATAATTAAAGCAGATGTATAGTGTATGTTTGATAGGCCACAAACAGGCTGTTTTAGTTAGTAAAAAATTCATGTTAAATCATGTATAAGCCACAATGACTTCCCCATACTTCAACATTGGAAAATTTCTTTCATCACAAGGGAGATTCAAGGGGTCACTAAACGATAAATCTCTGTTTTAAAACAAGACTTTAATGAGCACCCTTCCAGAGTGGGCCTTATCTGCTCTTCAGCATCCTTCTCCAACAAAAGGGCTTCTTACTAGCTCTCAAGGCCTTCCTTGTGTGTTTGGGCGGGGGATGGAAAGGAATGGACCTGGAAGAGCCAAAATCATCATCGCAGTCTTTTCAAAAGAAGCAGCTTCTTGTCAACTTCAGGGCATCTTAACTTGCAACTCAAAGAGTAAAGCTGGCCCAGGATGTGTGGTAAATATGTCAGTAGTGTTAACGCTTATAATACTTCTAGGGTGAGAAAACATGCAAAAGGCTCCCGATTCATTAAAAGCAACTAAATTCTGACAGCAAATCCATAGACAGAAGATTAAGGGCAGCCAAAGCAGCCCTCATTGTCAGCTTCTCCTTAAAGGACTTTCTTAATTCAATTATCTAAATACTCATAGGGGCAATTAATTGTCTCCCACCCAAAAACCATCCTTGCAATTACAAATGCAATTACAAACTATTTCTCTATGGCCAACCTTTTTCATGTTGTCACTCCTTTATGCTTCTATCTATACAGTTTCTTCTCCCTACAATATTCATCATATAGAACTCACCTCCTATAATATGGTACAACTCCTGCACCATTTCTTTAGGTAATCCCTCTCCCAAGGTTTCTTAACAGCTCCACTATTGCAGCTTATCATTATTATTACAGTAAGACATTGGGGTTGTTTTTTCTGTTTGTTTCCACTACCAGACTGTAAACCTCTTCAGGAAGTACTCAGACTTTTTATCCATGTGTCACCAGTTTCAAGCACCATGCCTGGTACGTCCTAAGTGCCAAACTGAAAAGAAACAATCAACTGAGATATCCCCTCTGCAAAAGTTGTCTCACAGATTTATAAACTCCAAACCCCTAGGCGGAAGGGTAGGGATGTTTGGGGGTTCTCAATCATTCTGTTTGCATGACAGATAACAGCCACATTTGCAAACACCACCTCTGGGGAATACCTATTTGGGTGAAAATGCAAGGGTATAAATTACTACAGTAATCTCTAGTCACCACTCTCGCTCGTTAAGAACATATTGATAATATCACTTGGTTCACTGCAGGCCTAGATCAGGTAAACTTCAGATTTTTTACAATTTTAGACATTTTAATTTTAGAGCTACCCACCTAGAAACCATATCAGAATGGCCAGCCACTGCTTATTTAATATATCCAGTCCAGCCTACAGTGAAAAATTGAATCCGATTATTATTTTTTTAAAGTAAACCATTCCGAAATCTTGGTAGTTTTTCCATGATTATTTTATTGTTATACTATTTCTTGAACCCTTGACAAATAATCTCACCACACCAGTGCTCTGTTCTACTTTAGAAACCTATTGATTTCACCCAACCCATTCATTTTGTAAATGAAGGAACTGAGGTCCAATAAGGTTGGGTGACTTAACAAGGCTGGCCACATAATAAAAAAAAGTGTGAGTTATATCTTATTATCTCATACTTGGTCCTGAGGTGTGGCTTACAAAGCCCATCCCTTGCTCTTGGTTTAATTTACCTCTCAAGGCCGTCTTCTCTTCCTTGTATTTTGCATAAATGAAAATAAATAAATGTAATTTTACTGATAGGAAATGTATTTAAAAGAAATGTGATTTCAGTTGTTTTTATGTTCCAGCACGAAATAACCTTGACATGTGAAGTTTATTTGTAAGCTTTATTTTGCTGTGTGTAAGTAAGAAAAGAGAATATAGCCGAATTCTATGTTTCACTTTATTTTAGTCCACCACTGCATGGGTGCTTCACTGGATGAAAATGAGTGCCTGATAAGTTATTTATTAATAGTGGATGAGTTCTGTGTGCTGAGCTCCAGCTGGCACAGCTTACCCTACCCCTGACTGAGCACTGGAAAAAGGATGAGCTGATAATGCCGTGAGAGAAGACTACTCTTATTCCTAGACAGTTATAGATAGTAGAGCATTGGTGCCAACCATATTTATGGGACAGGTTTCTTTACAAGACTGGTGAAATTAAAATAGACAAAAATGAGCTTCAGATGCCCAGCCTCCCTCACATCTCATATAGATACAGATATATAAATATAGATAGATAACTGAAGAAAATTTTTCTGAACAGATGTCATCAGCTAAGCATTGTGCTGCCATGAAAATGTTCACCTGATCAAATGATGCCCCAGACCTCAGGGAAAGAAACAGTTACTATAGTAAGTGGTACCCCCAACCTAGATAGGGTCCTTTCTGGAAGAGGTGCTCAGCACTTTCTAATGCTGTGCATCATCCTTCTCCCAACAAACGTTTTGAATCAGGTAGATCTCCCCATGGTGGAAACTTTAACAAGTTACCCAACGACTCTGCACATTCTGTTTCTCATCTGAAGCAAAGGAATCAATGCATGCCTTATAATGTTGCTATAATAATTAAATGAGGTGGTAGCCACTTTTAGCTTAGTGGCTGCTGTAAACTCAGTATTGAAGAAATGGTAGTAGTAGCCTGCCATATAAATGAGAATTTGTAACAATAACGTAAAAACATATTTAAAAATGCCTGAATTCTTACATTATTGAATACTTACCAAAGCATGTATAGATATGCATTTAGAATAATACAGAACTTGGCCATTCACTGTGTTTTCTATGAATTGGAACCACTGGCATCTTCTGGGGGCTTATTAAAAATGTGAAACCACAGAACCCACCCCATGCTTACTGAACCAAAATTTTCCTTTTGAATAATATTGTCAGTTGTTTCACATGTATGTTAAAGTTTTAGAAGTGTTGACATATGGTATAAAATTACCTATTTTTGTTGTTGTTATTGAGTATCGGCTACATGCCAGGTACTGCATTTAGTTCCCTTATGATTAGCTCATGTATTCTTCACAAAAAAATATTATAAAGAAAAAGAGTTATCTCTCATTTCAAAGATAAGGAAACTGGCTGGAAGAGAGTTCAGACAACACAGTTTGATAATGTCTGAGACAATTTTCAGAGCAAGACTTTTCTTTTTCAAACATCGTAATTTTTTTTTTCCCCATTATTTAGCACTATATGCTTGTTTCACTAGAGGTCCTAGCAGGAAATAGAACTCTCAAATTGTAATTTGAAGAGGGTTTATTAAAGGTACTATTTACAAGTTGTGGACAAGATGTAGAAACACCATAAAAAGATAATAACAGTGAGATCTTACCTCAGTTGGTCTGAAATAAATTAGAGTAGGTAGAGGTTAACACAATTTAAGGGTAGAGATGGCTGCGCTGAAAGGAACTAAGAACTTTGGTCAAAGAATCTACCAAGCTGAGGCAAATTTCTCATGAAAAAAAGAAATTGGTGAAATAAGTTATTCCACCTCACTTTCCTTATTCCCTCTGATACAGGCTTCCATTGGCCAAACTCAACAGGGAGCCAGAGGGCACGGGAAGCCACTGATGTAATCCATCCCTACCACACCTAGCACAGAAAAGTGTGGAAATAGGAGCTATATGGACCATGCTCCAAATCCATGCATGTTATTTGATATGTGTATTTTTAAATATAATGAAACATGTACCATAAGCTGTATATCAAAAGCAAGTTAGAAAATCATAAACAGTATGACAACAGAGACATAAAGAAATATATACAATGACTGGAAAAATATCTAAAATTTAACATTTGTGTTGTCCACATGGGTGGATAGTTACGTCATGATTTTTAACATTTTAAAATATGTCCAAAGGGAGTTCCCTGGTGGCGCAGTGGTTAAGAATCTGCCAGCCAGTGCAGGGGACACGGGTCCAGGAAGATCCCACATGCCACGGAGCAACTGAGCCCGTGCGCCACAACTACTGAGCCTGCACTCTAGAGCCCATGAGCCACAACTACTGAACCCGCGTGCCTAGAGCCCATGCTCCACAACAAGAGAAGCCACCACAATGAGAAACCTGAGCACCACAATGAAGAGTAGCCCCCGCTCGCCACAACTAGTGAAAGCCCGCACACAGCAACAGACTCAATGTAGCCTAAATAAATTTATTAAATAAATAAATAAAATATGTCCATGTAATATACTTTGTTTTAGCACATTTTATTATATTTTGTGCATCTAAGTTAATGCACGAATATAGGTGAAAACTCAAATAGTAACAGGGGATTTATAATAAAAAATAGGGTAGCCCTTCCCCAGTCTCACTTCCATAAGGTGGTGAGGTTCAACTCATTTAGATGTCTCCTATAATATTTTATTCCATCTATCTAAATTAGATATAATAAACTAACTTTTCTTGATTTATAAAATTTATGCTTTTTTTTTGTTCTTCTTGTATCTCTTTCCCATTGCTCCATTGTCATTCAGCTAATACTTTTATATCACAATTGTCATTTAAAATCTATAGTGTGCATGGTAATGTAAATTTTACTTATAACTGAGCCAAATATTACATAGACATTTTTAAACATTATATTCTTCTTAGAATTAATATTTTAACTTGTGTAAGGATTAACTTGTCCAAGACTGATCTCCTGCATTTGGCCTTCCAGTAAAGAACTTTGCCTCTTGCTAAACTCCAGAACTTAGACACACCCAAGTACTTATAACAGTGACAAGGTTGTATCCCAACATTCCAACACTCCAGGGGAGGGGATGGTGCTCTTCTAACCATTTACAGTGAGATCATGCCATATCTCACCACATCACAGAGCTGTAAACTCAAACTCAAACTCAAACTCATTCCACAGATTGCTTAGCTGTCAAGATAAGGCTAGAGACAAGATACTGCCACATTATATTTCTACTACATTGAGCCCCTGATGATGGTAGGTGAGGAGCTAATGATTCCCAAATCAGATATATTGAAGTTCCCACAGCACAAAGCTCTGGGTCTTTCTCTGAAAGTCCAGTATCCAATTCTGCTTGGTCTCTGTGTTCTGACCTTGAAAGTAGTGAGCAACAGGAGCCCACATACCAGTTATCATTGTCTCCATGTGATTCCCTCTCTAAGAAGCCTATGTATGTGTGCTTCTTTATCATTTGTCCTTGTTCAGTTGACACTGAGCAATATTTCCCCCACAATGTTGTAACCTATAGCATACTTTGTCATAAGCATTCCCCTAAGACAGTCTTCCTAGAGCCTTTTGTGCTTATGCTGCAGTTTGTATTGGTGCTTCTCTCCAAGATCTACAATGAAAATTTGAGGTTGCAGAATCATGGGATATCCATTTGCTATCCTCTTGATATGGAGTTCTGTTTCCTGTATTCCATGCATTCATTTAAATTTATTACATCATTTCATTTAAGGACATTTCTAATACTTCCATAAATGGATATACATATATATCCATTTATATAAACAATTTTTAGCCCTTCCATGTTCTCCTCTCTCACTTCATTGATAATTGGGTTGGATACAGAAATCTAGGATGCAAGTGATTTTTTTTTTCTTATGAATTTTGAAGGCATTGCTGCAATATATTTTATTATCCGGTACTACTTGAAAAGTCCAATACTATGTACATTTACACTATTTTGGTCATGACCTTTTAGTCCATTTAGAAGCCATCAAGGATTGTCTCTTTATCCTTGGTATTCTGAAATTTCGCAGTTGTATGCTTGGTGTGCGTGTGTGTGTGTCTATGTATGTGTACAATAGTTTTGTTTTTCTTTAGGCTCCTGTTGATCCTTAAATGTCCCTTCCTTCCCTTTAATTTTACTTTCTCTGTCTGAAACTTGTTAAATTAAATGTTGAGCCTTCTGATTAATCTTTTTCATTTGCCTCTTCTACTTTCCATATCTTTATGATTTTGGCTTACTCTTTATAAATTCTATCAATATTATCTTTCAAACTTTCTAGTGATTAAGGAGTAAGTTTATATACATATATATTAATTTATATATGAAACATTCATTTTTAAAGTTTTTTAGTTTTTAGTTGCTCTTTGCATTCTATCAGTTTCTTATTTGTTTGTATAATCCTCCAACAACTCTCTTGTTGGAGGATTTCCTCAAGTATCGGGTGATTCTTGTCTATTCATTCAACGAAGCACTAAACTTCATGCAAGGGGGGGAATATTGATGACCAGGGGTCCTCAGTTTACTGTCTATAGGTGCCTGCCATTGTCTTGTGGATATATATATATATATATATATATATATAAAAGATATAGATATCTATACCTATATAGATATATCATATATAAATATATATATTTATATTATATAAATTTATATATTATATATATATATAAATATAGATAATATATATTATATATATAAGATATAGATATTTATATCTATATATAATACATATATAGATATATATTTTTTAAATTGGGGTCATTCAGTTTCTCTACAGAAGAATCCTCTAATTTCCTGCTTTGGTATGCATAAGCCATGCTTCCTGAATTTTGTGATTAGGGTGGATAATGATGAACATGCCCCATTGTACAGTACATAGACCATACTTTTTTCACTTTTATTTAACTGTTCCACCCCCTCCCCATCTCAGGTTAACATTTCAACTAGTTTGGCTGAGTTCAGGTCTTTTGATTAAATATTTTACATGGCAGGCTTCTTATCTTCAGTGAAGAGGAAGTCAGTGGGAAAGGAAGAACTAATTTAATCTCCTGGAGTGTGGGATGAAGGGGAAACCTGAGAAATGCCAATCACTTTGTAAAAAACAAAAAATGTATAAAGAATTCCCCTGTGTTCACACCCTCTTCAATGCACCTCCAAATTCTGAGCACCTCAGGGGTTCTGCAGGGCAAACTGCCCAATTTCTTACTAGTCTGTCTTCCTCCTCAGAAGCCACTTATGTTTTACCTTCCGTTCTAGTGTGACATTTCCAACTCCTCCATCTATAATTCTACCTGCTGAATTTGTTGAAAACATTTGTCTGCTCTTTTCTTCTCACCTGTCTCATTGTCATTGGGTAAATGGTGATTTTACGCACATTTTTCCATTAGGGTAGTGAGGTTTTAGAGGGAGAGAAAATTAAACTGCATGTGGCCAATCCCTTGCGTTATGCTTATAATGAGATATTACACAAAATGTATAAGTGATGGAAGAAACAATACATTGATCTCAGCCTAAAATGATTAAATTTGACAGGAAAACGTTAAAACATGTAATATGAATAAGGTGCATAGAAGCTTCATGGATGTTCCCTCACACACATAAAAAACATAAAAACACACAAAATATAGTTGTAAAAATATAATGGCTAACACAGAAAAACTTCCCCCAATCAGGAAAACATCCAGGAAAATGAAATATGCTTTTCTACCCCGAAATCATCATGTTCAGTACGGAAAGGAGGGCAGAAAACTGATACAGAAAAGTGAATGCAACACTTTGGAAAAATAATATGACAAAATGAATAAAGAACAATTTGTGTACTATTTGTTTTAGTAATCCCGATTCTGGCAATCCTATGGAGTGGTAGGAAGCAACAAATATTGTAATAATAATAAAAAATAAATTGTATATAATGAGTGAAGGAAGGAGGGAAGATAGAAAGAAAAGGAAAACAAAAGAAAGAAAAAATTGGATACAACCTAATAACTAAGACATTTTACTACACTGACATAATATGTTATTTGCATATAAAAAACTACATGAAGTTGTTCAAAATAATGATCTCACATAGAAGAAAAATATTATCTACTAGCATTAATTTTAAAAAGTTAGACACCAAATTATATTATGCATGCAATATGACCAAAGCTATGTCATAATTAGCACTGAAAGAGTCTAGAAAGAAATGCATTTAAATGTATGCAATGGCTGGTTTTGAGTACTTAAATGAGTGATTCTTATTTTTCTGCTCTTGTATTTTTCAAATATTGTCTGAACAATAATATTACTTCTACATTAAAATGGCAAAATAAAATTTTAAAAATCGAGTTTGGAAGAAAACAACCCAATGGTGTGTTTAAGGGAAAGAAAGCCTCTACACCTACCTTTTCAAGCCACTGTTCTCATGCAAACTCTGAACACTAGCTCCTGCCCAGGCAAGAAGTCCTCCCACTATTGACTCTCTCCACTCCTCACTGCTTTTGTAGTTGAGAACTTTACCTTAGACTTAGTCTGACTTGATTTAAAGCCTGGATTGTACTCGTATACCAATATTTCTTTGGTTTAGATAATTCTTTGTGGTGGGAGAAAGGATGCTGTCCTGTGCATTTTAAGAAGTTTAGCAGCATCCCTAGTCTCTACCCACTAGATGCCAGTTATCTTCCTATAACAACCAAAAATGTCTCTAGACATTGCCAAATGTCCCTTGAGGGGTAAACCAGCCACCTTTTGCAAACAATTGCCTTGCTTGTTGTGTGACTCTGGGCAAGTTATTAACTCTTTTATTTCCTTTTATAAAATCAGGCTACTAATATATTAGTTTTAGAGTTGTTGTTATTAAATGTGCTCAATATAGCTTGGCATATTATCTGGTTAAGTGTTCAAGAATTCTTACCTGTGATGAGAAAAACAATAATTAGTGTTATTGTTGTTTAGTCACTGGTATTTTTTTTTTTTTTTTTTTTTTGCGGTACGCGGGCCTCTCACTCTTGTGGCCTCTCCCATTGCGGAGCACAGGCTCCGGACGCGCGGGCCTAGGGACCATGGCTCACGGGCCCAGCCGCTCCGCGGCATGTGAGATCTTCCCAGATCGGGGCACGAACCCGTGTCTCCTGCATCGGCAGGCGGGACTCTCAACCACTGTGCCACCAGGGAAGCCCAGTCACTAGTATTTTTATGGGTTCAATTGTGTCCTGCATAAATTTATATAGCCAAGTCCTAACACCCAGTAACATGGAATGTGACCTTAGTGGGGGCTCTGGTCTTTACAGAGGTAATCAAGTTAAAATGAAATTATTAGGGTGGGTCCTAATTCAATATGATTGGTGTCCTTATAAAAGAGGGAAATTTGGGGACATACAGGCATGTAGGTGAAATACTTTGTGACGATAAAGGCAGCTACTGGGGCAATGCTTCTACAAGCCAGAGAACATCAAAGATTGCCAGAAAACCTCCAGTAGCTAAGTGAGAAGAATGAAAAAATTCACAGCCCTCAACAGGAAGCAAACTGTGAATACCTTGATTTTGGACTTCTAATGTCCAAAACTTTGAGACCATAAATTTCTCTTGTATAAGCCACCCAGTTTGTGGTACTTTGTTATGGCAACCCTAGCAAATGAATACTATTATTTTATTGTTGTTGTTGTTATAATTACTATTTCTCTATTAACCCCCTATATTCCACAGCAGCTGACTCCATGCAGATGTTAGCAGGGTGTTAGAGATTCTTTTTGCTTGGCAGTAAAAGATAAAAGAAAAAAAATAAAATTTCTTGAATTTCATTACGGTTTTTCAACAGCCATCATCAGGATTTATTTTGGAAAGTAAAAAATGCTGCAGCATCCTGATTCAAGTTATACATGACAAAAAGTTAAAACATTTTATTTTCATTTCCTCGGAGTTAGTTTTATAAAGAGTCACAGAGACTTGAATGGTCACTTTGTAAAATTTTTGGCTATAATGTAATTGTAGATCATGGTTAAAGTCTCTAAGGAAAACCACTTTACGGGATACTGGAGTGAAAACTGGGCAAGCTGCATTCTAGTCCTGGTTCTGCTCTTTGCTCTAGGACTTACCACAGGTCAGTTTAATTTTAGGGACATCAATTTTCTCAACTATATATAACGTGAGATAGTTGGACAAAACGATCTATAGATTTCTTTGAAGTACTGATGTTTTATTTATTTATTTGCGGTACGCGGGCCTCTCACTGTTGTGGCCTCTCCCATTGCGGAGCACAGGCTCCGGATGCGCAGGCTCAGTGGCCATGGCTCACGGGCCTAGCCGCTCCGTGGCGTGTGGGATCTTCCCGGACCGGGGCACGAATCCACGTCCCCTGCGTCGGCAGACGGACTCGCAACCACTGCGCCACCTGGGAAGCCCTGATGTTTTATATTTTTATACAGAGAAAGAGTGAGCAGAAAAGGGACAAAAGCCAATGATAACATTTTGGTCCTCTCTCCAGCTTGTACTTCATATATCATATGTATTAACATGTACTTCATGTATAATATTTGTCTATTCTGATTATGTTTCTTGAAAGAAGGAAAACATGTCTCTTTCGTTCTCTCTCTCTCTCACACACACACACACACACACTAAGGAACTGTGTAATCATCCTTACCTACTTATCATAGAGCAAATGAGTAAAGTCTTCTCAGGAGAAAAACATCAATATTGTTCTTTCACAGAAAGTGCCTGTCACCTTTCCAAGGGTTCTGGCACCATACAAGACTATCTTCATAAACTGAGAAGTCTACACAATTGAAATCCAACATTTTAACCTAATATGTTGATTATTTCATTTACCTGATCTGAACATATTACTGATCTGGACATACTGCAGTGGAAAAAAAGAGTGCGGGGGGAGAAAGAAAACTTTAAAAAGAAAGAAAAGGGAAAAGGCATAACTCAACAATGACCTGAGAAACCTATCGGCATCTCTTGCTACCTGATTCTCCACCCCCAAAATATACATACCTGCAAAGACACACAGAGGAAGAAAAGCAAAACACGTCCATCAAATACATACAGTCTTTTATTTGTTAACATCTTCATTGGAGTATAATTGCTGTACAATGGTGTGTTAGTTTCTGCTTTATAACAAAGTGAATCAGTTACACATATACATACGTCCCCATATCTCCTGCCTCTCGCATCTCCCTCCCTCCCACCCTCCCTATCCCACCCCTCTAGGTGGACACAAAGAACTGAGCTGACCTCCCTGTGCTATGCGGCTGCTTCCCACTAGCTATCTATTTTACATTTGGTAGCGTATATATGTCCATGCCACTCTCTCACTTTGTCCCAGCTTACCCTTCCCCCTCTCCATATCCTCAGTCTGAAAACAGTTGGTCATTTCTCAACTTTGGAGTGCTACCGCCTGCCATAGATTTCTGCCTCACCCGTCTCCCTCTGCTTTTAGATATCCCACCCAATTGGATTTTCTCTTCTTTCAGTGCCCTTCTTTAGATAGGACCACCTGGTTTCCCAGTGCTAGCTAAGCACTCACTTGGTGGAAACTTGAAAACTATATTAATTTTGAGACTGGGAGGGGGATTAAGAATATATCACTTAGGGCTTCCCTGGTGGCGCAGTGGTTGAGAGTCCACCTGCCGATGCAGGGGACACGGGTTCGTGCCCCGGTCCGGGAAGATCCCACATGCCGCGGAGCGGCTGGGCCCGTGAGCCATGGCCGCTGAGCCTGCGTGTCCGGAGCCTGTGCTCCGCAATGGGAGAGGCCACAACAGTGAGAGGCCCGCATACCACACACACACACACACAAAAGAATATATCACTTAAATATATTTAAGTGAAAGCAAATCCTGTGTTGTTTGTTTCAACAGCTGTTAGCAGAGGAGGCTTTTAAATAAGGAGAATTGAAAGCATAAATTAGAGAAGAAAATACTATTTCAGATGTTCCTTATATTTCTAACTTAAATACATTTCAAAGCATCTTCACATATGGATGACATGAAGCTTTGATATCAGATGACTCTCATGAAACTTAGCAACCTGGGCTCGTTCATCTGTCTTGGGTTCATTCTTACAAGTCGTACTGAAACATCCCAACTACACCGTATCAGAATAAGCCTGGATAACTGTAGTTGCTGAGGGTACCCAGTTGGGCAGAGTGATCAACCAACACCTTTCTCCTCTTTCTTGCATTAAACAAGACGTCCTTTATGTAAGTAGAAGTTGAGACATTGTTTAAAGGATGAAATTTGCACCTTTGTCATAAGAGCAAATGGAAACTGTACATGGCAATTTTTATTTAATATTAGTAAAGTTGTGACTTGTAAAAGTGTGCTGTTTAGCTATAGAACACAACGGAGTACTCAATTCAGTGATGCTGAACATCCAGAATACATTATCATTCTTTATGGTGTCAATTCCCTTCCCTAGTAAAAGTCTAAAGGACAATACAAGTGAAATCATATTCACTTTGTTCCCAATTGATTAGTTTTATCTCTCCAAAGGTGAATTACCTGGCAAGATAAAATAAGTTTTCATTTGAATGCACGAGTTTAACCATGTAACCCCAGTTCTGAGGAATGTAATGCAGATTTCTGTGTTTCTCTCATAATCTTCATTACATAGTCAGATTTTCTTTTCCTAGTTATTACTTATAATGCCCATTATTCTACAAGTGACATTCTGTGTAAATAGCATTGTGCTAGAGATTGCAATCTGGGGAAGTCCTGTGAAAGCACAGAGAACAAGGGGAAGACACCAAGAGGCCGAGAAGCAGATGCATATGATTCTATCTTTCGCTGCTGTATCCAAGTTGCCTGACACATAACAGGTGCTCCCTAAATATTTTTGTAAAACTGACTGATGAATGTATAAGTGAACTGGAGTTGGCATTTTGCATTTTGTTTCTCTTTTCAAAATATTTTAAATATTAGATTCTTTCTCATATCCTCTCTCCCTCTCTCTCTCTCTTCCTCTTGCTCGCTCTCTCTCTCTCTCTTTGGGGGCTTGAAGCTAACCAATCTTAGGCCTAAAATAGGCCCATCAATAAACGTTGAATGACTGGTCTTCCATGATCCCTAGACTGTATGCCTGATATTCTGTTCTCATCCAGCACATTCTCCTTAGTCAATCTGAGTCGTGTCAGTGGTTTCAGTTACTATGCCTAAGCAGATAATTTTCAAATAAAAATCTTCAAATCAGATTCTGTCTGACTTCCAAATCTGTGTGTAGCGCTGCCAACTTGCTGTCTACCAATATGACACTGGCTCTACAGACTGAATATTTTCAAAACCCACTTTTTTCATGCTCTCCATTCCTAATACTTTGTTGTATTTCGGGCCCTTGTCATTTGGCATCTTGAATCTAGCCATTGTCTCTTGCTTCTAGTCTTTGCATTCTTTAATCCAACTGCTTTGAACTGTTCATTATAACGCAGTTTCTTAATTCACTGTCTTTCTAGCATCCTTCGGGAGTTCATAATGATATATGTCACATTCTGAACCTTTTTCAAGCCTCTACATGTCTCTTCATGTTGTAACCCCGCCTCCCTAACCATTCCGCCTGACAGGGGCTTCCCCCATTCTTTGAAACAGTGGGCACTCCAAAACAGCAGCCAAGAAAGATAGCAACTGTGGGGAGAGGAATCTCCCTGCTGACGATGGAAGAGTTTTGAGAATAAATCTTATTGATCCTTGGTAAGTGAACGTTGCAGTTGTGAATTCTCACTCCATGATATTGACGTTTAAAGCCCATTCTAAAAGAAGTTGTGCTTAACCCACTAAGCTGACTCTACTGAAAAAATTGATGAGGCTTCCCCATCCTCTAGTGATGTATTCCTGGAAAGGCTTTCTTCCAGGATGTGAGCTCACTTCGAGTAAATCATGTAGTTTCCTATCTCTCAGGAAAGCATATCCATTAGACAATAATCTTTGAGGTGGGGTGATGCCATATTCTTACTTGCCAAAATGAACTGCATGCTAAGATTTCTGCTTTGAAATCCCTTAAGATAATTTTGCTTCATCAATTCAGCTATTATTAAGAGTTAGAAAGTTTAGTATTGTTAATTACATTTTCTAAAAGCAACCAGTGATATGTTTCAGGATCACAGAATTTCCTGTTTTAGAGAAGCCTCAGAGATTACCTGGTGGCATTGGGGTACTTGAATTACTGCCCAGTCGTTCCTTTGAGAGGTCTCTGTTAGGGTCCTACCATGGACAGGAGGCGCTGCTGCTGCCTCTCACACAGCTGACATGTGATTTTAGGCAAAATGTCCACACAGATTGTGTGGGCACAGCAATCAGCTTCACTGACTGGAATGACCACACCTCCTGTGCAAGCTATCTGGTTGAGATTTAACTAGTATTTACCGAATGCCGATTACATGGCAGGCACGGAGCTGATGCATTTCCACATGGTTGCATTTAACTTTCACAATTTTGGAAGCCTTTACTATTGTTCCCATTTTAAAAATGATGAAATTTAAGCACAGATGATTTAAGTATTTTTGCTTAAAA
The DNA here is from genome assembly GCF_005190385.1 of Monodon monoceros. Classification (NCBI taxonomy): domain Eukaryota; kingdom Metazoa; phylum Chordata; class Mammalia; order Artiodactyla; family Monodontidae; genus Monodon; species Monodon monoceros. The sequence goes on along the minus strand of NW_021703766.1, from coordinate 22,216,566 downwards.
TCACTAAGATGAAGTAGCAGAGAAAGGATTAGAAACTAGGTTTCCTGATTCCAATCCTAATGTTATTTCCTATGCTCTCACCTCTCACTCATTCTGTGTTTACTTGATAGGATTTAACACGTCATGATCAGATGGTGCCTGGTAATTTCTGTTCATTACCTCTATTTTCCAAACTTCTTATTTTCTAATTTTATAAATACCTCAAATATATATAAATATTTTTTCTGGAAATCTCATATTATAAAAATTATTTTCCCATTACTAAAACAGTGTTCAGCAAGTTACTACCTGCTTTTTTGTAAATAAAGCTTTATTGGAACACAGCCACTCCCATCTGTTTATTTATTTTCCATGGCTGTTTTTGTCCTGCAACAAGAGCTGAGTAGTTGCAACAGAGACTTTATAGCCTGCAAAGCCTAAAATATTTACAGTTGGTCCCCTTCCAGAGTCCTGAAATGGAATTGAGAATTCCAGTCCTAAATACAGCCTTTGTGTTGGTGTTATTCCACCTGTGTAGCTTCTTTACTTGATTGTATTAAGATGGCCCTGGATAGGGCTTCCCTGGTGGCGCAGTGGTTAAGAATCCACCTGCCAATGCAGGGGACATGAGTTTGAGCCCTGGTCTGGGAAGATCCCACATGCCACGGAGCAACTAAACCTGTGTGCCACAACTACTGAGCCCGCATGCCACAAGTACTGAAGCCCGTGCGCCTAGAGCCCGTGCTCCGCAACAAGAGAAGCCACTGCAATGAGAAGCCCACACACCACAACGAAGAGTAGCCCCCACTCGCTGCAACTAGAGAAAGCCCACGCTCAGCAACAAAGACCCAACGCAGCCAAAAATAAATAAATTAAAAAAAAAAAGATGGCCCTGTATAATGCTGATGTACTCTGCACATTTAAAATTAATGTATTGTCTAAAAGGTTTGCTCACCCCTGGTTTAAATCATGGGAAATCATTCACAGAAATTATTTGCATTTGTGCATGCACATGAGGGGATGCACACACATTTAAAATGCTGACAAGTTGTTTTTGGAAAAAGACTAGATGGAAACAAATATTTGCATATGAAGTTTCTATCTCCTATCTATCATCTATCTATCTATCTACCTATCTATGTATATGTTTTAACTATCTCATGCCCCACTTTTTATTCCAGTCATTGCTGCAAAAACGAGCTTTTGCAAGTATATATTTAGAGTGGATTGTCTCAGCTGAACTACATTTCTGTCTCTTGCTGTCTGAGGATTTCTCTGATGTCATAGTATGGGATATCTGGAGGAAACTAATCCCATAAATGCACGAAATTGGAAGAGCAAGGGCAATAACAACCCAGGGTCAATCCTTGACTAGCATGGTAGAAGAACTAGGTGGACAAATGCTCCCTTTTTTGTCCCCTGGATGGACAACTCTGAGGTGCTTCTGCATGTCTCTTAGACGTTAGCAGAGATGGAGAGGGCCAGGTGCCTATCATGATGACCAGTTTGATTATGTACTCTTAGACAGGCTTTTTCTTCTTCCTCATTTTTCCTTCCTAGTTCCTCACTCCTAGTCTCAAGGAACACTTCCCAAAATAAACTAAATGCATTTATGCACCCACTCAAAAACACAGGATATAGAACAGTGTATGGATATATGTTGCATATACTTAGAGTTGGCAAATGAGAAGTAAGCTTGCAGCAATGTTCTCCTACTGTGACCGTGGTATCTTTCATTATGCATTATGCTTGTACTTTCTCATGGCAGTTAGATGAGCCATCTGAATCTTTTCCAAAATAGCATTCTAGAAAATGACTACTCAATATCCCGAGTTGCCACTGGAAATGAAAACTATGTTTAATACCCAGTATACACCATATTGCATAGCCTAAATGTAATGTGTGTGGTGGTGGAAGTGGGTGAAGGTAAGTACTCAAAAGTATGCACATATACTAGAGCAACACACAATATATATTTTCAATAATATATGTATTCTTGCATACATTAAAAGATTATAATTTTGCATTACATAATGACATATTTTTTATAATATATGGAATAGAATTATTTGAAATCTTGCTATTTAAAAAAAGGTGATGTGGCCTACAGTATCTGATAAAACACAAAACAGGGAAATTTAATATAGAACAAAATACTAATACAAAAAAGTGATATATTTTTGACCTAGCTTATAAGGTTAGATTTACTTATTAGAGTTTCATTTGTTTAACCTTTGTTGCTAGATTCTCATGTTTTAAAAATCGTGAACGTTATTCTTTACTGGACAGAGAAACAAGGGTAACGTAAAACACACTGCATTATAAAGCTACTGTTGAGTGGTAATACTGAAGTTCATTCCAGTGGCACAGTATCTCCTATCAGTGGACAGCATGATGGTATTTATCAGTCAGTTGTGAATTTAACTGGCATCATCAAACATAGTAGAAAATAGATTCTACTGTAAGTTTAGAGAAGACACAGACATGCTCTTCAAAATGATGTTTTTTATACTCACCTTCCATAAAATCTGATGTCATAATATAATATCTTTACCCTGTGAAAATATTTTCATGTCAGCCCCAGAAATTATGTCTCCTCCTGCTATAAAATCTGTCCTTGATCCACAAAGGAGAGGCTTCTAGAGAAAATATATTCCTCTAACACAGGTTAGTGTGATAGATTATGGGCCCTAGAGTCAAACTCTAAGTCTCGGGTGTGTGTATGTATGTGTGTCCTTCTCTGACCCTCTGTCTCATTCTCAGTTTCTATTGCTGCTGCAACAAATTACCAAAAACTTAGTGGCTTAAAACAACACAATTTTTTTTTTTAATCTTAGAGGTCTTTAAGTCAAAAATCAGACGTGGGTCTCTATCGGCTAAAATCAAGGTGTCAGCAGGGCTGAGAGAGAATTGGTTCCCTTGCCTATTCCATTTTCTAGAGGTCACACAACCTCCTTGGTTCCTGGGTCCCCTGCTCTATATTCTAAGTGAGTAACATAGCATCTCTCTGACCATTCTTTCATAGTCACATCTCCCTCTGACCACAGCTGGGTAAGGTTCTTTATTTTTAAGGACTCGCGTAGTTTCATTGGGCTCACAGACTCATTAATTAGAGATCCCACTCAGGAGAAGCTTCCCATCTCATGGTGCACAACCTTAATCACATCAGAGAAATCATTCTTGCCATGTAAGATAATGTTACTGAATTAAGTCGTATGGACCCTGCTCGGGCCCTAGCCTGGCTGAGGCTCTCTGCCTTGACAGGGGAGGATTCTTTTTCCATTTGGGTTCTAGTAGGTGAATACCAAAACCAAAGCACAAGCTATATTCAGTGGCCAAAGAGTGAAGAAGTGGGAACTAGGTTCGCAGATCAACTTCTTGCCCACCTGGAGAGTGATTTAATTTTAAAGAGTAGAGACAAAGGGAGGAGGGGTGAGGCTAATGATGTAGAGAATATGCATTAGTCTACTGGGGAAGGGACAGGGCTTTTTCGAGCGAGTGGGGTGCCACCCTCTTTCTATCCTTCTTTGGTACTTAGTGTCTGGTCATGGCCACCGGTAGATATGTCATTTAATATGCTAATATAGTAAAATCAATTTATAATGAGACTCAGGGTCTGTTGGAGGTCAGATTAATCACCATCTTGGTCCCAGCTAGTTCCATCTGTTGTTTTCTTTTTCTGTGTGTTGCTCCATTTCTTATCTCTGGACCCTTTAACTTAAAGATTTATGTTCACTCCTGCTAAAGGTGGGGTTGGCAGGTTTTGAGCAAGGACACTCCTGTTAATGGCGGGGGTTGCAGGGTTGTGAGCAAGGACACTTCTGGTAACAGTGGCAGTTGGAGGGTTGTGAGCAAGGACACTCCTGCTAAAGGCGGGGGTTGATGGGTTTTGAGTCAAGACCTGGACGAGCTCTGGCAACAATAACATAGTCACAGGTTCTGTGGATTAGGATATGGATAGCATTCGAGGGAAGGGCATGATTCTACCTAGCACACTCAGTACTGAGATTAGAAATATGTTTCAGAGAACTTCATGATGATTCAGTAAGGTGACATAGGCAAAGTGCCTTCCGTTCCCTGGGCCATAGTGGGTGATTTAAAAGTGTAAGTTATTTTTCATTTTCCCCATTCCCTTCCTGTTATTTAATCACATGAAGTTTTTATGAGTCAGACATATAAGAATACTGATGCATGTTGAAGACAAAGTGCCACCATATCTTGGGTGATGATACCAACCTCGAGCAGAGGTAGATTAAGAAGTGAGAGAAGATATTTCTGTTTTGGCAAATGGACATATTCATGTGCACAAAAGTTGCAAATCCACCAAGTAAGGACAATCTCTACAGGAAATTAATGCTTTTATGTGTATTATTTGTACAACCTCACTGTATACTATCTGTTTTTATATTAGTTTCACTACTGGATAGTGACATTCTTTGGGGGTAGTAATTTTTTTCTTACTTATCACAGTATTTCTGTATTAAATATTGTGTGTGAGCATATGTGCATGTAAAGAATGCTTTTACCGTAAATACTACATACTACAAATAAGTATTTACAGAATGCATATTTTATATGTTTCATATAATATATAAATAAATATTAAGCAATTTAATACAATTACACATACACATACATGAATATGTATACGTGTGTGTCTATTTATATATACACTATGTTTGATTTTTTTCATATATACTTGTTTGAGTTCATCTTTTCATAAGACAATCCAATGTGGTTAGAATATTTTGCACACATTGAACGTTCAATATTTACCTACTATATTATATGAGTTTACACACATGTACTTGGTTTTTCACCTTTGTCATTGAATATGTGTCACGACTTTTGTTTCAGTTGAATACCCAAAACTTGAGATACAGCCGAATGGTTGTGATTTTAAGCTGTTAAGTTTTGAAATAATTTAATTAATAGCAACTGGCAACTGTATAGTTAAAGGCAAGGATGGCCTTAAATTCCTAAAAAATTTCACAGAAGGTAATGGGATGAAAGGTAATATTTCAGGCTATGATTAAAGTTAGATGGAGATTAGCAGTAAAATAATCATACATTTTCCAAATGGAAAGATTGAATCTTAAGTTTTAAAAAAAGTTGTAAAGAATGCCGGTTCTTTGAGACTTCAACATAGCAAGGACATATATGTGCTATATGAACTTTTTGTATAAGCAGGTCTAGTGGCTAGGAAGGAAGGAAGGAAAGATAGACAGATGTTTAGTTTGAAAAGCATATCAGTATGTAGGTCAAATAAACCAGGGTCTAAATAATCAGCTTCCCACTGGTTGAAAGGGCCAGTTCTTGAAATCTTTCCTCTAGTGGACATGATACCATAGTTTTTAAACCATCAAGATGCACAGGATGTAATTCAAGCTTTTTAGAAATTGTGGTCCCTCTTGAGTAATGCATGGATGCTTTTAAGTAAATGACAACTACAGTGTATTTAGTTGTTCTCTGAAAGTATTCATCAAATTTGCTAATGTTAACTCACAGTACATCATGGTTTGGAAACACCACCATTTACATTCAGGACTTCCCCAATTGTATAGCACATGATACTTCTCTTCCTTAGAATCCCTCATTCCCTTGCCTTTCCTTCCTTATGATGAACTCATATTCTGTCATTAAAAGTTAGTTAATTCTGTGAAGAATGCCACTGGTAGTTTGATAGGGATTGCACTGAATCTGTAGATTGCTTTGGGTAGTATAGTCATTTTCACAATACTGATTCTTCCAATCCAAGAACATGGTACATCTCTCCATCTGTTTGTATCATCTTTGATTTCTTTCATCAGTGTTTTATAGTTTTGTGAGTACAGGTCTTTCACCTCCTTAGGCAGGTTTATGCTTAGGTATTTTATTCTTTTTGTTGCAATGGTAAATGGGAGTGTTTCCTTAATTTCTCTTTCTTATTTTTCTTTGTTGGTGTATAGGAATGCCAGAGATGTCTGTGCATTAATACTGTATCCTGAAACCTTACCAAATTCATTGATTAGTTCTAGTAGTTTTGTGGTGGCATCTGTAGGATTTTCTATATATAGTATCATGTCATCTACAAACAGAGACAGTTTTACTTATTTTCCAATCTGTATTCCTTTTATTTCTTTTTCCTCTCTGATTGCCGTGGCTAGGACTTCCAAAACTATGTTGAATAAGAGTGGTGAGAATGGACATCCTTGTCTTGTTTCTGATCTTAGTGGAAATGCTTTCAGTTTTTCACCATTGAGTATGATACTTGCTGTGGGTTTGTCATATATGGCCTTTATTATTTTGAGGTAGGTCCCTCTATGCCCATTTTCTGGAGAGGTTTTATCATAAATGGGTGTTGAATTTTGTCAAAAGCTTTTTCTGCATCTATTGAGATGATCATATGGTTTTTATTACTTAATTTGTCAATGTGCTGTATCACATTGATTGATTTGTGTATATTGAAGAATCCTTGCATCCCCGGGATAAATCCCACGTGATCATGGCATATGATCCGTTTAATGTGTTGTTGTATTCTGTTTGCTAGTATTCTGTTGAGGAGTTTTGCATCTATGTTCATTGGTGATATTGGTCTATAATTTTCTTTTTTTGTGATATCTTTTTCTGGTTTTGGTATCAGGGTGATGGTGGCTTCATAGAATGAATTTGGGAGTGTTTCTCTCTCTGCAATTTTTTGGAAGAGTTTCAGAAGGATCAGTGTTAGCTCTTCTCTAACTGTTTGAGAGAATTTGCCTGTGAAGCCATCTGGTCCTGGACTTTTGTTTGTTGGAAGATCTTTAATTATGGTTTCAATTTCATTACTTGTGATAGGTCTGTTTATATCTTCTAATTCTTCCTGGCTCAGTCTTGGAAAATTGTACCTTTCCAAGAATTTGTCCATTTCTTCGTGGTTGTCCATTTTATTGGAATATAGTTGTTTGTAGTAGTCTCTTATAATCCTTTGTATTTATGCAGTGTCAGTTGTGATTTCTCCTTTTTCAACAAAAAATTTTACAATTCATATGGAAACACAAAAGACCCTGAAGAGCCAAACCAATCTTGAGAAAGAAAAGCGGAGTTGGAGGAATCAGGCTCCCTGACTTCAAACTATACCACAAAGCTACAGTAATCAAGGCAGTATGGTACTGGCACAAAAACAGAAATATAGATCAATGGTACAGGATAGAAATCCCAGAGATAAACCCATGCATATATGGTCACCTAATTTATAACAAAGGAGGCAAGAGCATATAATGGAGAAAAGATAGCCTCTTCAATAAGTGGTGCTGGGAAAACGGGACAGCTACATGTAAAAGAATGAAATTAGAACACTACCTGACAACCATACACAAAAATAAAACTCCAAATGGATTAAGGACCTAAATGTAAGACCAGACACTATAAAACTCTTAGAGGAAAACATAGGAAAAACACTCTTTGACATAAACCACAGCAAGATCTTTTTTGACCCACCTCCTAGAGTAATGGAAATAAAAACAAAAATAAACAAATGGGAGTTAACTAACCTTAAAAGCTTTTGCACAGCAAAGGAAACCATAAACAAGACAAAAAGACAACCCTCAGAACAGGAGAAAATATTTGCAAATTGAACAACAGACCAAGGATTAATCTCCAAAATATACAAACAGGTCATGGAGTTGAAAATCAAAAAAACAAACAATCCAATTAAAAAATGGGCAGAAGACCTAAACAGACATTTCACCAAGGAAGACATACAGATGGCCAAGAGGCACATGAAAAGATGCTCAACACCACTAATTATTAGAGAAAGGCAAATCAAAAGTATAATGAGGTATCACCTCATGCTAGTCAGAATGGCCACTATCAAAATATCTAGAAACAATAAATGTTGGAAAGGGTGTGGTGAAAAGGGAACCCTCTTGCACTGTTGGTGGGAATGTAAATTGATATAACCACATGGAGAACAGTATGGAGGTTCCTTAAAAAAACTAAAAATAGGACTACCATATGACCCAGCAATCCCACTACTGGGCATATACCCTGAGAAAACCATAGCTCAAAAAGCGACATATACCAAAATGTTCATTGCAGCACTGTTTACAATAGCCAGGACATGGAAGCAACCTAAGTGTCCATCAACAGATGAATGGATAAAGAAGATGTGGCACATATATACAATGAAATATTACTCAGCCATAAAAAGAAATGAAATTGAGTTATTTGTAGTGAGGTGAATGGACCTAGAGTCTGTCATACAGAGTGAAGTAAGTCAGAAAGAGAAAAACAAATACTGTATGCTAACACATATATAGGGAATCTTAAAAAAAAAAATGGTACTGAGGATCCTAGTGGCAGGGCAGGAATAAAGATGTAGACATAGAGAATGGACTTGAGGACATGGCGGGGGAGGGGGAAGCTGGGGCGAAGTGAGAGTAGCATCGACATATATACACTGCCAAATGTAAAACAGTTAGCTAGTGGGAAGCAGCAGCATAGCACAGGGAGATCAGCTCAGTGCTTTGCGATGACCTAGAGGGGTGGGATAGGGATGATGGGAGGGAGGCTCAAGAGGGAGGGGATATGGGGACATGTGTATGCATATGTCTGATTCACTTTGGTGTATAACAGAAACTAACACAATATTGTGAAGCAGTTATACTCCAGTAAGGATCTATTTAAAAAAAAAAGGAGAAAAAAAAAGTTAGTTAAGCTAGCTCATGAGCTAGGTTGACTGCATCCAAATTCTGTTTCTGCCACCTAGTGGCTGTGAAACGCTGACAGTCACTTAACCTCTCTTGGCCTCTACTTTTTAAATCTTAATGTGCTAAAATTTGCACTGATCATTTAGGATACATGGTTATTATAAGGAATTAAATATTTGATGCACATAAAGCAGCTAGAATAGTACCAAGCATGCAGTAGAAACTCAAACATATTCAATATTATAAGACTCAAAATCAGTGTTTCTTTAAGGACTTCTCAGAATCCTCCAGTTGGCTTCATTTTCCTATACCTTTTGCCATAACATATTTTGAAACATATGTCATAACAAATATGACTGCTTTTAATTATTTGTTTTCAAGCCTGTTTCTCCACTAGAGAACGCATTCTTGGAGTGGAAACTAAGTTACTGCTGCATTCTTGGTGGTTTTCAAAATGTGGGACACAGACTAGGTTATCTAATTTGTGAGATTAGATACTCATGAAACAGAATCCAAATGAATAAATGAATTAATCAATGTGTCTGTCAACATATTTGAGGCTGGTTAAGGTTAAGCACAGATATACATTATATATTATTATATATTTTATATATATATTTTATATTATACTCCTATGTATAAATATTTTTCCAACATACATGCATATGTATACATGTATGAAGGTTAACATAAAGTAAGAAAATATTAGTTGGAAAAAAAATGTAGAAGCTGATATCATACAGAGCAGGATTAAAACAAACTCTGGCATCAAGCACTTGCTGTTGACCTTCAAGAGGTAACTTAACAAACTAGAGTCCCTTCTACCTACATTGCATCAGTGTGAAAATTCATATAAAATCTATAAAGGATCTGACACCTTGAAGACACCTAATAGCTGATAGCTATTGCATTGGCATTGCCAAAGGTTAGAAGGCTTGGCTATTTATAGAAGCACATTATGGATTGTTAGGAATAAACAGTCCTGCCTAGAGTGAACCACATTATTATTCTGTTTTTTAAACAAAAAAAGTGAAGTAATTTAGGGCCTTCCAGATAAGCTCAACTTTCCTATATTGTTACCTGGGGCCAGGGAGAATATCGGTGAGAAAGCAACTGGTAGAAATAGATAGGGCTCTTTGCTCTCTAAGTTGGGCCTGTGAAATCATGGTTCTACAGGCAGATTTCCCAAAGCCTGTGAGAGAGTTACTGCTCTGCTGGAACTCTTTACCTGTGCACTGAAATAGCCAGTGTAGCTTCTTTCATATAAGAAGTCTTAAGTTTGCCCATTTACTCCAAGAGATCAATAAATCCCAATCCCTGATTTTATTCCGAGTCTTAATCTGCCACTGATACAAAATCTAATGAAAAAGTTTTACCCTCAAGGAAGAAATTACCGTCATATCAGAAGGTGCCAGATATGTAGTGCCAACAAAGCTATGTTAAGTGATTTATGTGTATTATTTTATTTAATCCATTCAAAGACACTATGACTTAGATTCTATTATTATTAGCATCATTATATAGAAGAGGTTCCTGAAACCTGGAATACTACATTGATATTCACACAAGTAGGAGGTGGAAAAGATATTTAAACACAGATCTTTCTTACTCCAAAGGCCTGCCCTTTCCATTCAATTAGACTGCCTTTTAAAAAATATTATTTAATTGGCACATGTTAGTGGGAAATAGAGCTGAACTGGAAATCAAGCTACATAGGCTAAATGCCCTTATTTTAATTGTAGAGTGAAGGGCCATTTGCTAACAGGATGATATAAGAGGAATATCCATAGGAAGACCTTTATCTCAGTGCAATTCTTGAGGTTAAAAATTACAATGTGTTTGGGTTTGGGATATATGTAGCCTTGTGTCACCTTTATCAATTCTTTCCTGTGTGACTTTAAGATAGTCAGTGATCTTCATAAAGTTGTTTCCCCAAAGGCTGACCTTGTGACAAAATTTGTGTGCAAGTATTTTCTTAAGAAGCCATCCTAGAAGGCACAGTAGGGAAATGGGGAAGATATATGGGAAAGAGATGGAAGTCAATGCAGAGAACATTAATGAACTCTGGGCTCATTGTGGGTATAAAGGTTCAGTCCCACTTGAGACCTCTGGGACACCACAAAGAACATGCATCAGAGCCTCACATCTCTGAAGAAAAGTGAGGAAGGTAGCACATTTATCCACTAACTCCTGTCATGACTGAGCAAAGACTGCACTAGAGGGATTAATCTCTATCATTTCTGGTCTACCCTGAGGAGGCAAGCCTGCTCCAACTGCCAGAAAACATCATCAGTCAAAATATCACAGGTTCTGGAAGCAGAAAACCATCAATGCATATAGAAAGCATGAATGCTGAGGACATATGGACGGGGCACTGACAGCATCTGCTCTACTCACAGAGGCTCAGTTTTCCTATGTAGAAAATAAGGATAGTAATCCTTTCTCTGTCTGACTAGATATCATTAAAGTATAAATAACACAAATACTGAAATGATTTGAAGAAAATCTGAGCAAATACCATTGTTATCCTTTTTGGTGAAATTGTTAGTTCCATTGTTGTAGCAAAATCTTATTAAATTACTTTAAGTAGTTCCCTTCTATGGTGAAAAAATCTATCATTTCTCACTCCATCTATCTTTGTTAAACTAATGAGAGATATATCAGAGTTTTCCTTATTATCTTGTTTTTTAAGCCATATACTTTTGGACTTTTCAATTGAAGAGAAATTTTTTTTTTCCTTAGGGGATGATCAGGAAATAATTTGGAAGGGCATTCTGGGAAAAGAATACCTCATTCATCTTTGTGTATCCCCATTAAGAACTACTTATATTGGAGGTGATTCATAAATATATGATAGATAAATGAATGGGATTTATAAAGCCTTATATGGTAGGCTGAATACCTTAGAAGTATTTCTTCTAAGTTTATTATTTTTAGAATTTTTGATTATCCTTTTTCATTCTGTCCTCTTATTTAGAATATTTTTAAAGAAAATTTAAACGAACTTCTCATACCTGATTTATTGTTTCGAAAGAACAGCCATGCTCCTCCCCTTGAACAAAGGGAGACCTTGGCATTGTTTGTTTATCTGACAGATGCTTCTGACATTTGGTCATTTACTACTTAAAAATTTTTAAAGACTATTTTCTCCCCTTTGAGGGGATTCACAGAACTCTCGTTCATTTAGTTGTTGCATATACACCCAGCAGCCTATTGTCAATATATGGGGCAAACATATCTAAATGACATCTTAAGCATTTGAGGGACTCCAACTCTTTTCACATGTATAAGCTGGGGTATCAAACAACGAAACATGTATGTATGCATGGGTGAGGGCTAACAGCAGCGTGGTGTTTATAAGAAATTTCGAATTTCAGAAATGAGAAGAAGATTAGGAGAGACTAAAGAGCAAACTCGAGGAGCCAGGCATGAAGGGCCTTGAAAACTATGCTGACCTGATTGTGAAATATATATATTTTAAAGGATTTTCAGCATGTGAATAGGTAGTTAAAATTATATTGTAAAATATGTTTCAGCTAGTACCAGATCAGGCTAGCACTCCTACCATGAAAACCATAAAAGTAGACAAGATACGTAAGTTGACACTTTTCATACTCAGAGAATAGGCATTGCAACTGGGTCATCTCTGAGGGGAGGAGGGCTCATAAGGTGAATCCCATTGCCCGAATATCTGTCTAGGGAAAATTTCTCAGCACATAAGGATAAAGTCTGAGTAGGGTACAGCTGTCCACTGAGTTGAGGAAGTGGAAATCAGAGATAAAGGCAGCTGAGTCTGAAAGATGGAACTTCAGAGAAGGGCCCCAGAATTCATGTGAGATCCCTTCCTAAGTTTGTGGCTGAAAGCTGGGTTGTGCATGTGCATGGTGGGGCCACCTGAGGCTTATCAGAGAGTATCTGCTATGGAGTTGAAAACAGAAGGAGACAGTAGAGATCAGGCTGTGAACAGGGAAGCGTAGTGTCTGAGTTCCAGCCCCACCAGAGTGGAAAGATTTCCTTATTACCTTCTTCTCAGCCCTACACCATTTAGTATTTAATAAAGGCTGTGCCTTTATTAGGAGCAAAGATCACACACAAAAGTAAGATGTACTTTCCTGATGAAGAAAGCCTGAAATGAAGATTGATAAGATTTGTAAGGGAAACAGAGTGGAGTTCGCTCCTTCAAAAGTGAGAGGAACGTGGAAAATACCTTGCGTTTTCTAGCAAAATATAAAGAGAAACCTGTACAAGTTCAAGATGATCAGACCATAATTGAACATACGATTCTACACATAGGTACTTACCTCAAAGAAATAAAAACATACGTTCACTCAAAGATTTGTACATAAAAGTTCATAGCATTTGTACTTATTATTGTCTCAAACTGGAAACAATCCATCTACCTACAGGCGAATGGATAAACAAAGTGTGGTATGAAATGCTACTTATTCAGCAGTAAAAGGGAAAAACTACTGAAACAGACAAAATGGACACAACTCAGAAACATTATACACAGTAAAAGAAGCAAAACGCTGTATGATCCACTTATAAGGAACTCTAGAGAAGACAAAGTGATATACAGGGACAGAAGGATGATCAGTGACTTACTAGATTTCTTTTCTTTTCTTTTCTTTTATTGGTTGTTTATTTGTTTTTGAGTGTATAAGTGTGTTGAATGTAAAGAGACAGAAAATTATTTTTTCTTGGTTAAGGAAATGCTTTATATCCGGATGGAGATGGTGAAAACATGGGTGCTATGCAATGAATTATGTCTATCCAAAATTCATGTGTTGAAGCTCTAACCTCCAATGTGACTGCATTTGGAGATAGGACCTTGAAGAAGTAAGGTTAAATAAGGTCATAAAGGGGCTTCCCTGGTGGCGCAGTGGTTGGGAGTCCGCCTGCCGATGCAGGGGACACGG